>NW_028227738.1:33725-83668 GCF_978045245.1 Mus caroli | reverse complement strand
AACCCGCATTAGACGAAATGCACAGTGTAGTACATTGTATATGAGTGAGTTGCACTGAAAAACTTAGAATTTACTGAAAAACCCGCATTAGACGAAATGCACAGTGTAGTACATTGTATATGAGTGAGTTGCACTGAAAAACTTAGAATTTACTGAAAAACCCGCATTAGACGAAATGTACAGTGTAGTACATAGTATATGAGTGAGTTGCACTGAAAAACTTAGATTTTACTGAAAAACCCGCATTAGACGAAATGCACAGTGTAGTACATAGTATATGAGTGAGTTGAGTGAGTTGAACTGAAAAACTTAGAATTTACTGAAAAACCCGCATTAGACGAAATGCACAGTGTAGTACATAGTATATGAGTGAGTTGCACTGAAAAACTTAGAATTTACTGAAAAACCCGCATTAGACGAAATGCACAGTGTAGTACATTGTATATGAGTGAGTTGCACTGAAAAACTTAGAATTTACTGAAAAACCCGCATTAGACGAAATGCACAGTGTAGTACATTGTATATGAGTGAGTTGCACTGAAAAACTTAGAATTTACTGAAAAACCCGCATTAGACGAAATGCACAGTGTAGTACATTGTATATGAGTGAGTTGCACTGAAAAACTTAGAATTTACTGAAAAACCCGCATTAGACGAAATGCACAGTGTAGTACATTGTATATGAGTGAGTTGCACTGAAAAACTTAGAATTTACTGAAAAACCCGCATTAGACGAAATGCACAGTGTAGTACATTGTATAAGAGTGAGTTGCACTGAAAAACTTAGAATTTACTGAAAAACCCGCATTAGACGAAATGCACAGTGTAGTACATTGTATATGAGTGAGTTGCACTGAAAAACTTAGAATTTACTGAAAAACTCGCATTAGACGAAATGCACAGTGTAGTACATTGTATATGAGTGAGTTGCACTGAAAAACTTAGAATTTACTGAAAAACCCGCATTAGACGAAATGCACAGTGTAGTACAATTTATATGAGTGAGTTGCACTGAAAAACTTAGAATTTACTGAAAAACCCGCATTAGACGAAATGCACAGTGTAGTACATTGTATATGAGTGAGTTGCACTGAAAAACTTAGAATTTACTGAAAAACCCGCATTAGACGAAATGCACAGTGTAGTACATTGTATATGAGTGAGTTGCACTGAAAAACTTAGAATTTACTGAAAAACCCACATTAGACGAAATGCACAGTGTAGTACATTGTATATGAGTGAGTTGCACTGAAAAACTTAGAATTTACTGAAAAACCCGCATTAGACGAAATGTACAGTGTAGTACATAGTATATGAGTGAGTTGCACTGAAAAACTTAGACTTTACTGAAAAACCCGCATTACACGAAATGCACAGTGTAGTATATTGTATATGAGTGAGTTGCACTGAAAAACTTAGAATTTACTGAAAAACCCGCATTAGACGAAATGCACAGTGTAGTACATTGTATATGAGTGTGTTGCACTGAAAAACTTAGAATTTACTGAAAAACCCGCATTAGACGAAATGCACAGTGTAGTACATTGTATATGAGTGAGTTGCACTGAAAAACTTAGAATTTACTGAAAAACCCGCATTAGACGAAATGCACAGTGTAGTACATTGTATATGAGTGAGTTGCACTGAAAAACTTAGAATTTACTGAAAAACCCACATTAGACGAAATGCACAGTGTAGTACATAGTATATGAGTGAGTTGCACTGAAAAACTTAGAATTTACTGAAAAACCCGCATTAGACCAAATGCACAGTGTAGTACATTGTATATGAGTGAGTTGCACTGAAAAACTTAGAATTTACTGAAAAACCCGCATTAGACGAAATGCACAGTGTAGTACGTTGTATATGAGTGAGTTGCACTGAAAAACTTAGAATTTACTGAAAAAAAACCCGCATTAGACGAATGCACAGTGTAGTACATAGTATATGAGTGAGTTGCACTGAAAAACTTAGAATTTACTGAAAAACCCGCATTAGACGAAATGCACAGTGTAGTACATTGTATATGAGTGAGTTGCACTGAAAAACTTAGAATTTACTGAAAAACCCGCATTAGACGAAATGTACAGTGTAGTACATTGTATATGAGTGAGTTGCACTGAAAACTTAGATTTTACTGAAAAACCCGCATTAGACGAAATGCACAGTGTAGTACATAGTATATGAGTGAGTGAGTGAGTTGAACTGAAAAACTTAGAATTTTACTGAAAAACCCACAATTAGACGAAATGCACAGTGTAGTACATAGTATATGAGTGAGTTGCACTGAAAAACTTAGAATTTACTGAAAAACCCGCATTAGACGAAATGCACAGTGTAGTACATAGTATATGAGTGAGTTGCACTGAAAAACTTAGAATTTACTGAAAAACCCGCATTAGACGAAATGCACAGTGTAGTACATTGTATATGAGTGAGTTGCACTGAAAAACTTAGAATTTACTGAAAAACCCGCATTAGACGAAATGCACAGTGTAGTACATTGTATATGAGTGAGTTGCACTGAAAAACTTAGAATTTACTGAAAAACCCGCATTAGACGAAATGCACAGTGTAGTAAATTGTATATGAGTGAGTTGCACTGAAAAACTTAGAATTTACTGAAAAACCCGCATTAGACGAAATGCACAGTGTAGTAAATTGTATATGAGTGAGTTGCACTGAAAAACTTAGAATTTACTGAAAAACCCGCATTAGACGAAATGCACAGTGTAGTACATTGTATATGAGTGAGTTGCACTGAAAAACCTTAGAATTTACTGAAAAACCCGCATTAGACGAAATGCACAGTGTAGTACATTGTATATGAGTGAGTTGCACTGAAAAACTTAGAATTTACTGAAAAACTCGCATTAGACGAAATGCACAGTGTAGTACGTTGTATATGAGTGAGTTGCACTGAAAAACTTAGAACTTACTGAAAAACCCGCATTAGACGAAATGCACAGTGTAGTACGTTGTATATGAGTGAGTTGCACTGAAAAAACTTAGAATTTACTGAAAAACCCGCATTAGACGAAATGCACAGTGTAGTACATAGTATATGAGTGAGTTGCACTGAAAAACTTAGAATTTACTGAAAAACCCGCATTAGACGAAATGCACAGTGTAGTACATTGTATATGAGTGAGTTGCACTGAAAAACTTAGAATTTACTGAAAAACCCGCATTAGACGAAATGCACAGTGTAGTACATTGTATATGAGTGAGTTGCACTGAAAAACTTAGAATTTACTGAAAAACCCGCATTAGACGAAATGCACAGTGTAGTACATTGTATATGAGTGAGTTGCACCGAAAAACTTAGAATTTACTGAAAAACCCGCATTAGACGAAATGCACAGTGTAGTACATTGTATATGAGTGAGTTGCACTGAAAAACTTGGAATTTACTGAAAAAACCCGCATTAGACGAAATGCACAGTGTAGTACATTGTATATGAGTGAGTTGCACTGAAAAACTTAGAATTTACTGAAAAACCCGCATTAGACGAAATGCACAGTGTAGTACATTGTATATGAGTGAGTTGCACTGAAAAACTTAGAATTTACTGAAAAACCCGCATTAGACGAAATGCACAGTGTAGTACATTGTATATGAGTGAGTTGCACTGAAAAACTTAGAATTTACTGAAAAAACCCGCATTAGACGAAATGCACAGTGTAGTACATTGTATATGAGTGAGTTGCACTGAAAAACTTAGAATTTACTGAAAAACCCGCATTAGACGAAATGCACAGTGTAGTACATTGAATATGAGTGCGTTGCACTGAAAAACTTAGAATTTACTGAAAAACCCGCATTAGACGAAATGCACAGTGTAGTACATTGAATATGAGTGCGTTGCACTGAAAAACTTAGAATTTACTGAAAAACCCGCATTAGACGAAATGCACAGTGTAGTACATTGTATATGAGTGAGTTGCACTGAAAAACTTAGAATTTACTGAAAAACCCGCATTAGACGAAATGCACAGTGTAGTACATTGTACATGAGTGAGTTGCACTGAAAAACTTAGAATTTACTGAAAAACCCGCATTAGACGAAATGCACAGTGTAGTACATTGTATATGAGTGAGTTGCACTGAAAAACTTAGAATTTACTGAAAAACCCGCATTAGACGAAATGCACAGTGTAGTACATTGAATATGAGTGCGTTGCACTGAAAAACTTAGAATTTACTGAAAAACCCGCATTAGACGAAATGCACAGTGTAGTACATTGTATATGAGTGAGTTGCACTGAAAAACTTAGAATTTACTGAAAAACCCGCATTAGACGAAATGCACAGTGTAGTACATTGTATATGAGTGAGTTGCACTGAAAAACTTAGAATTTACTGAAAAACCCGCATTAGACGAAATGCACAGTGTAGTACATTGTATATGAGTGAGTTGCACTGAAAAACTTAGAATTTACTGAAAAACCCGCATTAGACGAAATGCACAGTGTAGTACATTGTATATGAGTGAGTTGCACTGAAAAACTTAGAATTTACTGAAAAACCCGCATTAGACGAAATGCACAGTGTAGTACATTGTATATGAGTGAGTTGCACTGAAAAACTTAGAATTTACTGAAAAACCCGCATTAGACGAAATGCACAGTGTAGTACATTGTATATGAGTGAGTTGCACTGAAAAACTTAGAATTTACTGAAAAACCCGAATTAGACGAAATGCACAGTGTAGTACATTGTATATTAGTGAGTTGCACTGAAAAACTTAGAATTTACTGAAAAACCCGCATTAGACGAAATGCACAGTGTAGTACATTGTATATGAGTGAGTTGCACTGAAAAACTTAGAATTTACTGAAAAACCCGCATTAGACGAAATGCACAGTGTAGTACATTGTACATGAGTGAGTTGCACTGAAAAACTTAGAATTTACTGAAAAACCCGCATTAGACGAAATGCACAGTGTAGTACATTGAATATGAGTGCGTTGCACTGAAAAACTTAGAATTTACTGAAAAACCCGCATTAGACGAAATGCACAGTGTAGTACATTGAATATGAGTGCGTTGCACTGAAAAACTTAGAATTTACTGAAAAACCCGCATTAGACGAAATGCACAGTGTAGTACATTGTATATGAGTGAGTTGTACTGAAAAACTTAGAATTTACTGAAAAACCCGCATAGACGAAATGCACAGTGTAGTACATTGTATATGAGTGAGTTGCACTGAAAAAACTTAGAATTTACTGAAAAACCCGCATTAGACGAAATGCACAGTGTAGTACATTGTATATGAGTGAGTTGCACTGAAAAACTTAGAATTTACTGAAAAACCCGCATTAGACGAAATGCACAGTGTAGTACATTGAATATGAGTGCTTTGCACTGAAAACTTAGAATTTACTGAAAAACCCGCATTAGACGAAATGCACAGTGTAGTACATTGTATATGAGTGAGTTGCACTGAAAAACTTAGAATTTACTGAAAAACCCGCATTAGACGAAATGCACAGTGTAGTACATTGTATATGAGTGAGTTGCACTGAAAAACTTAGAATTTACTGAAAAACCCGCATTAGACGAAATGCACAGTGTAGTACATTGTATATGAGTGAGTTGCACTGAAAAACTTAGAATTTACTGAAAAACCCGCATTAGACGAAATGCACAGTGTAGTACATTGTATATGAGTGCGTTGCACTGAAAAACTTAGAATTTACTGAAAAACCCGCATTAGACGAAATGCACAGTGTAGTACATTGTATATGAGTGAGTTGCACTGAAAAACTTAGAATTTACTGAAAAACCCGCATTAGACGAAATGCACAGTGTAGTACATTGTATATGAGTGAGTTGCACTGAAAAACTTAGAATTTACTGAAAAACCCGCATTAGACAAATGCACAGTGTAGTACATTGTATATGAGTGAGTTGCACTGAAAAACTTAGAATTTACTGAAAAACCCGCATTAGACCAAATGCACAGTGTAGTACGTTGTATATGAGTGAGTGCACTGAAAAACTTAGAATTTACTGAAAAACCCGCATTAGACGAAATGCACAGTGTAGTACGTTGTATATGAGTGAGTTGCACTGAAAAACTTAGAATTTACTGAAAAACCCGCATTAGACGAAATGCACAGTGTAGTACATTGTATATGAGTGAGTTGCACTGAAAAACTTAGAATTTACTGAAAAACCCGCATTAGACGAAATGCACAGTGTAGTACATTGTATATGAGTGAGTTGCACTGAAAAAGTTAGAATTTACTGAAAAACCCGCATTAGACGAAATGCACAGTGTAGTACATTGAATATGAGTGCGTTGCACTGAAAAACTTAGAATTTACTGAAAAACCCGCATTAGACGAAATGCACAGTGTAGTACATTGAATATGAGTGAGTTGCACTGAAAAACTTAGAATTTACTGAAAAACCCGCATTAGACGAAATGCACAGTGTAGTACATTGTATATGAGTGAGTTGCACTGAAAAACTTAGAATTTACTGAAAAACCCGCATTAGACGAAATGCACAGTGTAGTACATTGAATATGAGTGAGTTGCACTGAAAAACTTAGAATTTACTGAAAAACCCGCATTAGACGAAATGCACAGTGTAGTACATTGTATATGAGTGAGTTGCACTGAAAAACTTAGAATTTACTGAAAAACCCGCATTAGACGAAATGCACAGTGTAGTACATTGTATATTAGTGAGTTGCACTGAAAAACTTAGAATTTACTGAAAAACCCGCATTAGACGAAATGCACAGTGTAGTACATTGTATATGAGTGAGTTGCACTGAAAACTTAGAATTTACTGAAAAACCCGCATTAGACGAAATGCACAGTGTAGTACATTGTATATGAGTGAGTTGCACTGAAAAACTTAGAATTTACTGAAAAACCCGCATTAGACGAAATGCACAGTGTAGTACATTGAATATGAGTGCGTTGCACTGAAAAACTTAGAATTTACTGAAAAACCCGCATTAGACGAAATGCACAGTGTAGTACATTGAATATGAGTGCGTTGCACTGAAAAACTTAGAATTTACTGAAAAACCCGCATTAGACGAAATGCACAGTGTAGTACATTGTATATGAGTGAGTTGCACTGAAAAACTTAGAATTTACTGAAAAACCCGCATTAGACGAAATGCACAGTGTAGTACATTGTATATGAGTGAGTTGTACTGAAAAACTTAGAATTTACTGAAAAACCCGCATTAGACGAAATGCACAGTGTAGTACATTGTATATGAGTGAGTTGCACTGAAAAACTTAGAATTTACTGAAAACCCGCATTAGACGAAATGCACAGTGTAGTACATTGAATATGAGTGCTTTGCACTGAAAAACTTAGAATTTACTGAAAAACCCGCATTAGACGAAATGCACAGTGTAGTACATTGTATATGAGTGAGTTGCACTGAAAAACTTAGAATTTACTGAAAAACCCGCATTAGACGAAATGCACAGTGTAGTACATTGTATATGAGTGAGTTGCACTGAAAAACTTAGAATTTACTGAAAAACCCGCATTAGACGAAATGCACAGTGTAGTACATTGTATATGAGTGAGTTGCACTGAAAAACTTAGAATTTACTGAAAAACCCGCATTAGACGAAATGCACAGTGTAGTACATTGTATATGAGTGCGTTGCACTGAAAAACTTAGAATTTACTGAAAAGCCCGCATTAGACGAAATGCACAGTGTAGTACATTGTATATGAGTGAGTTGCACTGAAAACCTTAGAATTTACTGAAAAACCCGCATTAGACGAAATGCACAGTGTAGTACATTGTATATGAGTGAGTTGCACTGAAAAACTTAGAATTTACTGAAAAACCCGCATTAGACGAAATGCACAGTGTAGTACATTGTATATGAGTGAGTTGCACCGAAAAACTTAGAATTTACTGAAAACCCGCAATAGACGAAATGCACAGTGTAGTACATTGTATATGAGTGAGTTGCACTGAAAAACTTAGAATTTACTGAAAAACCCGCATTAGACGAAATGCACAGTGTAGTACATTGTATATGAGTGAGTTGCAATGAAAAACTTAGAATTTACTGAAAAACCCGCATTAGACGAAATGCACAGTGTAGTACATTGTATATGAGTGAGTTGCACTGAAAAACTTAGAATTTACTGAAAAACCGCATTAGACGAAATGCACAGTGTAGTACATTGAATATGAGTGCGTTGCACTGAAAAACTTAGAATTTACTGAAAAACCCGCATTAGACGAAATGCACAGTGTAGTACATTGAATATGAGTGCGTTGCACTGAAAAACTTAGAATTTACTGAAAAACCCGCATTAGACGAAATGCACAGTGTAGTACATTGTATATAGTGAGTTGCACTGAAAAACTTAGAATTTACTGAAAAACCCGCATTAGACGAAATGCACAGTGTAGTACATTGTATATGAGTGAGTTGCACTGAAAAACTTAGAATTTACTGAAAAACCCGCATTAGACGAAATGCACAGTGTAGTACATTGTATATGAGTGAGTTGCACTGAAAACTTAGAATTTACTGAAAAACCCGCATTAGACGAAATGCACAGTGTAGTACATTGAATATGAGTGCGTTGCACTGAAAAACTTAGAATTTACTGAAAAACCCGCATTAGACGAAATGCACAGTGTAGTACATTGTATATGAGTGAGTTGCACTGAAAAACTTAGAATTTACTGAAAAACCCGCATTAGACGAAATGCACAGTGTAGTACATTGTATATGAGTGAGTTGCACTGAAAAACTTAGAATTTACTGAAAAACCCGCATTAGACGAAATGCACAGTGTAGTACATTGTATATGAGTGAGTTGCACTGAAAAACTTAGAATTTACTGAAAAACCCGCATTAGACGAAATGCACAGTGTAGTACATAGTATATGAGTGAGTTGCACTGAAAAACTTAGAATTTACTGAAAAACCCGCATTAGACGAAATGCACAGTGTAGTACATTGTATATGAGTGAGTTGCACTGAAAAACTTAGAATTTACTGAAAAACCCGCATTAGACGAAATCCACAGTGTAGTACATTGTATATGAGTGAGTTGCACTGAAAAACTTAGAACTTACTGAAAAACCCGCATTAGACGAAATCCACAGTGTAGTACATTGTATATGAGTGAGTTGCACTGAAAAACTTAGAATTTACTGAAAAACCCGCATTAGACGAAATGCACAGTGTAGTACATTGTATATGAGTGAGTTGCACTGAAAAACTTAGAATTTACTGAAAAACCCGCATTAGACGAAATGCACAGTGTAGTACATTGTATATGAGTGAGTTGCACTGAAAAACTTAGAATTTACTGAAAAACCCGCATTAGACGAAATGCACAGTGTAGTACATTGTATATGAGTGAGTTGCACTGAAAAACTTAGAATTTACTGAAAAACCCGCATTAGACGAAATGCACAGTGTAGTACATTGTATATGAGTGAGTTGCACTGAAAAACTTAGAATTTACTGAAAAACCCGCATTAGACGAAATGCACAGTGTAGTACATTGAATATGAGTGCGTTGCACTGAAAAACTTAGAATTTACTGAAAAACCCGCATTAGACGAAATGCACAGTGTAGTACATTGTATATGAGTGAGTTGCACTGAAAAACTTAGAATTTACTGAAAAACCCGCATTAGACGAAATGCACAGTGTAGTACATTGTATATGAGTGAGTTGCACTGAAAAACTTAGAATTTACTGAAAACCCGCATTAGACAAAATGCACAGTGTAGTACATTGTATATGAGTGAGTTGCACTGAAAAACTTAGAATTTACTGAAAAACCCGCATTAGACGAAATGCACAGTGTAGTACATAGTATATGAGTGAGTTGCACTGAAAACTTAGAATTTACTGAAAAACCCGCATTAGACGAAATGCACAGTGTAGTACATTGTATATGAGTGAGTTGCACTGAAAAACTTAGAATTTACTGAAAAACCCGCATTAGACGAAATGCACAGTGTAGTACATTGTATATGAGTGAGTTGCACTGAAAAACTTAGAATTTACTGAAAAACCCGCATTAGACGAAATGCACAGTGTAGTACATTGTATATGATTTAGTTGCACTGAAAAACTTAGAATTTACTGAAAAACCCGCATTAGACGAAATGCACAGTGTAGTACATTGTATATGAGTGAGTTGCACTGAAAAACTTAGAATTTACTGAAAAACCCGCATTAGACGAAATGCACAGTGTAGTACATTGTATATGAGTGAGTTGCACTGAAAAACTTAGAATTTACTGAAAAACCCGCATTAGACGAAATGCACAGTGTAGTACATTGTATATGAGTGAGTTGTACTGAAAAACTTAGAATTTACTGAAAAACCCGCATTAGACGAAATGCACAGTGTAGTACATTGTATATGAGTGAGTTGCACTGAAAAACTTAGAATTTACTGAAAAACCCGCATTAGACGAAATGCACAGTGTAGTACATTGAATATGAGTGCTTTGCACTGAAAAACTTAGAATTTACTGAAAAACCCGCATTTAGACGAAATGCACAGTGTAGTACATTGTATATGAGTGAGTTGCACTGAAAAACTTAGAATTTACTGAAAAACCCGCATTAGACGAAATGCACAGTGTAGTACATTGTATATGAGTGAGTTGCACTGAAAAACTTAGAATTTACTGAAAACCCGCATTAGACGAAATGCACAGTGTAGTACATTGTATATGAGTGCGTTGCACTGAAAAACTTAGAATTTACTGAAAAACCCGCATTAGACGAAATGCACAGTGTAGTACATTGTATATGAGTGAGTTGCACTGAAAAACTTAGAATTTACTGAAAAACCCGCATTAGACGAAATGCACAGTGTAGTACATTGTATATGAGTGAGTTGCACTGAAAAACTTAGAATTTACTGAAAAACCCGCATTAGACGAAATGCACAGTGTAGTACATTGTATATGAGTGAGTTGCACTGAAAAACTTAGAATTTACTGAAAAACCCGCATTAGACGAAATGCACAGTGTAGTACATTGTATATGAGTGAGTTGCACTGAAAAACTTAGAATTTACTGAAAACCCGCATTAGACGAAATGCACAGTGTAGTACATTGTATATGAGTGAGTTGCACTGAAAAACTTAGAATTTACTGAAAAACCCGCATTAGACGAAATGCACAGTGTAGTACATTGTATATGAGTGAGTTGCACTGAAAAACTTAGAATTTACTGAAAAACCCGCATTAGACCAAATGCACAGTGTAGTACATTGTATATGAGTGAGTTGCACCTGAAAAACTTAGAATTTACTGAAAAACCCGCATTAGACCAAATGCACAGTGTAGTACGTTGTATATGAGTGAGTTGCACTGAAAAACTTAGAATTTACTGAAAAAACCCGCATTAGACGAAATGCACAGTGTAGTACGTTGTATATGAGTGAGTTGCACTGAAAAACTTAGAATTTACTGAAAAACCCGCATTAGACGAAATGCACAGTGTAGTACATTGTATATGAGTGAGTTGCACTGAAAAACTTAGAATTTACTGAAAAACCCGCATTAGACGAAATGCACAATGTAGTACATTGTATATGAGTGAGTTGCACTGAAAAACTTAGAATTTACTGAAAAACCCGCATTAGACGAAATGCACAGTGTAGTACATTGTATATGAGTGAGTTGCACCGAAAAACTTAGAATTTACTGAAAAACCAGCATTAGACGAAATGCACAGTGTAGTACATTGTATATGAGTGAGTTGCACCGAAAAACTTAGAATTTACTTGAAAAACCCGCATTAGACGAAATGCACAGTGTAGTACATTGTATATGAGTGAGTTGCACTGAAAAACTTAGAATTTACTGAAAAACCCGCATTAGACGAAATGCACAGTGTAGTACATTGTATATGAGTGAGTTGCACTGAAAAACTTAGAATTTACTGAAAAACCCGCATTAGACGAAATGCACAGTGTAGTACATTGAATATGAGTGCGTTGCACTGAAAAACTTAGAATTTACTGAAAAACCCGCATTAGACGAAATGCACAGTGTAGTACATTGAATATGAGTGCGTTGCACTGAAAAACTTAGAATTTACTGAAAAACCCGCATTAGACGAAATGCACAGTGTAGTACATTGTATATGAGTGAGTTGCACTGAAAAACTTAGAATTTACTGAAAAACCCGCATTAGACGAAATGCACAGTGTAGTACATTGTATATGAGTGAGTTGCACTGAAAAACTTAGAATTTACTGAAAAACCCGCATTAGACGAAATGCACAGTGTAGTACATTGTATATGAGTAGGTTGCACTGAAAAACTTAGAATTTACTGAAAAACCCGCATTAGACGAAATGCACAGTGTAGTACATTGAATATGAGTGCGTTGCACTGAAAAACTTAGAATTTACTGAAAAACCCGCATTAGACGAAATGCACAGTGTAGTACATTGTATATGAGTGAGTTGCACTGAAAAACTTAGAATTTACTGAAAAACCCGCATTAGACGAAATGCACAGTGTAGTACATAGTATATGAGTGAGTTTGCACTGAAAAACTTAGAATTTACTGAAAAACCCGCATTAGACGAAATGCACAGTGTAGTTCATTGTATATGAGTGAGTTGCACTGAAAAACTTAGAATTTACTGAAAAACCCGCATTAGACGAAATGCACAGTGTAGTACATAGTATATGAGTGAGTTGCACTGAAAAACTTAGAATTTACTGAAAAACCCGCATTAGACGAAATGCACAGTGTAGTACATTGTATATGAGTGGGTTGCACTGAAAAACTTAGAATTTAATGAAAAACCCGCATTAGACGAAATGCACAGTGTAGTACATTGTATATGAGTGAGTTGCACTGAAAAACTTAGAACTTACTGAAAAACCCGCATTAGACGAAATCCACAGTGTAGTACATTGTATATGAGTGAGTTGCACTGAAAAACTTAGAACTTACTGAAAACCCGCATTAGACGAAATGCACAGTGTAGTACATTGTATATGAGTGAGTTGCACTGAAAAACTTAGAATTTACTGAAAAACCCGCATTAGACGAAATGCACAGTGTAGTACATTGTATATGAGTGAGTTGCACTGAAAAAATTAGAATTTACTGAAAAACCCGCATTAGACGAAATGCACAGTGTAGTACATTGTATATGAGTGAGTTGCACTGAAAAACTTAGAATTTACTGAAAAACCCGCATTAGACGAAATGCACAGTGTAGTACATTGTATATGAGTGAGTTGCACTGAAAAACTTAGAATTTACTGAAAAACCCGCATTAGAGGAAATGCACAGTGTAGTACATTGTATATGAGTGAGTTGCACTGAAAAACTTTAGAATTTACTGAAAAACCCGCATTAGACGAAATGCACAGTGTAGTACATTGAATATGAGTGCGTTGCACTGAAAAACTTAGAATTTACTGAAAAACCCGCATTAGACGAAATGCACAGTGTAGTACATTGTATATGAGTGAGTTGCACTGAAAAACTTAGAATTTACTGAAAAACCCGCATTAGACGAAATGCACAGTGTAGTACATTGTATATGAGTGAGTTGCACTGAAAAACTTAGAATTTACTGAAAAACCCGCATTAGACGAAATGCACAGTGTAGTACATTGAATATGAGTGCGTTGCACTGAAAAACTTAGAATTTACTGAAAAAACCCGCATTAGACGAAATGCACAGTGTAGTACATTGTATATGAGTGAGTTGCACTGAAAAACTTAGAATTTACTGAAAAACCCGCATTAGACGAAATGCACAGTGTAGTACATTGTATATGAGTGAGTTGCACTGAAAAACTTAGAATTTACTGAAAAACCCGCATTAGAAGAAATGCACAGTGTAGTACATTGTATATGAGTGAGTTGCACTGAAAAACTTAGAATTTACTGAAAAACCCGCATTAGACGAAATGCACAGTGTAGTACATAGTATATGAGTGAGTTGCACTGAAAAACTTAGAATTTAATGAAAAACCCGCATTAGACGAAATGCACAGTGTAGTACATTGTATATGAGTGAGTTGCACTGAAAAACTTAGAACTTACTGAAAAACCCGCATTAGACGAAATCCACAGTGTAGTACATTGTATATGAGTGAGTTGCACTGAAAAACTTAGAATTTACTGAAAAACCCGCATTAGACGAAATGCACAGTGTAGTACATTGTATATGAGTGAGTTGCACTGAAAAACTTAGAATTTACTGAAAAAACCCGCATTAGACGAAATGCACAGTGTAGTACATTGTATATGAGTGAGTTGCACTGAAAAACTTAGAATTTACTGAAAAACCCGCATTAGACGAAATGCACAGTGTAGTACATTGTATATGAGTTAGTTGCACTGAAAAACTTAGAATTTACTGAAAAACCCGCATTAGACGAAATGCACAGTGTAGTACATTGTATATGAGTGAGTTGCACTGAAAAACTTAGAATTTACTGAAAAACCCGCATTAGACGAAATGCACAGTGTAGTACATTG
Source organism: Mus caroli (assembly GCF_978045245.1). Classification (NCBI taxonomy): domain Eukaryota; kingdom Metazoa; phylum Chordata; class Mammalia; order Rodentia; family Muridae; genus Mus; species Mus caroli. The sequence continues at coordinate 69,156 of NW_028227738.1, read as the reverse complement.
TATATGAGTGAGTTGCACTGAAAAACTTAGAATTTACTGAAAAACCCGCATTAGACGAAATGCACAGTGTAGTACATTGTATATGAGTGAGTTGCACTGAAAAACTTAGAATTTACTGAAAACCGCATTAGACGAAATGCACAATGTAGTACATTGTATATGAGTGAGTTGCACTGAAAAACTTAGAATTTACTGAAAAACCCGCATTAGACGAAATGCACAGTGTAGTACATTGTATATGAGTGAGTTGCACCGAAAAACTTAGAATTTACTGAAAAACCAGCATTAGACGAAATGCACAGTGTAGTACATTGTATATGAGTGAGTTGCACCGAAAAACTTAGAATTTACTGAAAAACCCGCATTAGACGAAATGCACAGTGTAGTACATTGTATATGAGTGAGTTGCACTGAAAAACTTAGAATTTACTGAAAAACCCGCATTAGACGAAATGCACAGTGTAGTACATTGTATATGAGTGAGTTGCACTGAAAAACTTAGAATTTACTGAAAAACCCGCATTAGACGAAATGCACAGTGTAGTACATTGAATATGAGTGCGTTGCACTGAAAAACTTAGAATTTACTGAAAACCCGCATTAGACGAAATGCACAGTGTAGTACATTGAATATGAGTGCGTTGCACTGAAAAACTTAGAATTTACTGAAAAACCCGCATTAGACGAAATGCACAGTGTAGTAACATTGTATATGAGTGAGTTGCACTGAAAAACTTAGAATTTACTGAAAAACCCGCATTAGACGAAATGCACAGTGTAGTACATTGTATATGAGTGAGTTGCACTGAAAAACTTAGAATTTACTGAAAAACCCGCATTATGCACAGTGTAGTACATTGTATAGAATGAGGTAGGTTGCACTGAAAAACTTAGAATTTACTGAAAAACCCGCATTAGACGAAATGCACAGTGTAGTACATTGAATATGAGTGCGTTGCACTGAAAAACTTAGAATTTACTGAAAAACCCGCATTAGACGAAATGCACAGTGTAGTACATTGTATATGAGTGAGTTGCACTGAAAAACTTAGAATTTACTGAAAAAACCCGCATTAGACGAAATGCACAGTGTAGTACATTGTATATGAGTGAGTTGCACTGAAAAACTTAGAATTTACTGAAAAACCCGCATTAGACGAAATGCACAGTGTAGTTCATTGTATATGAGTGAGTTGCACTGAAAAACTTAGAATTTACTGAAAAACCCGCATTAGACGAAATGCACAGTGTAGTACATAGTATATGAGTGAGTTGCACTGAAAAACTTAGAATTTACTGAAAAACCCGCATTAGACGAAATGCACAGTGTAGTACATTGTATATGAGTGAGTTGCACTGAAAAACTTAGAATTTACTGAAAAACCCGCATTAGACGAAATGCACAGTGTAGTACATTGTATATGAGTGAGTTGCACTGAAAAACTTAGAATCTTACTGAAAAACCCGCATTAGACGAAATCCACAGTGTAGTACATTGTATATGAGTGAGTTGCACTGAAAAACTTAGACTTACTGAAAAACCCGCATTAGACGAAATGCACAGTGTAGTACATTGTATATGAGTGAGTTGCACTGAAAAAATTAGAATTTACTGAAAAACCCGCATTAGACGAAATGCACAGTGTAGTACATTGTATATGAGTGAGTTGCACTGAAAAAATTAGAATTTACTGAAAAACCCGCATTAGACGAAATGCACAGTGTAGTACATTGTATATGAGTGAGTTGCACTGAAAAACTTAGAATTTACTGAAAACCCGCATTAGACGAAATGCACAGTGTAGTACATTGTATATGAGTGAGTTGCACTGAAAAAACTTAGAATTTACTGAAAAACCCGCATTAGAGGAAATGCACAGTGTAGTACATTGTATATGAGTGAGTTGCACTGAAAAACTTAGAATTTACTGAAAAACCCGCATTAGACGAAATGCACAGTGTAGTACATTGAATATGAGTGCGTTGCACTGAAAAACTTAGAATTTACTGAAAAACCCGCATTAGACGAAATGCACAGTGTAGTACATTGTATATGAGTGAGTTGCACTGAAAAACTTAGAATTTACTGAAAACCCGCATTAGACGAAATGCACAGTGTAGTACATTGTATATGAGTGAGTTGCACTGAAAAACTTAGAATTTACTGAAAAACCCGCATTAGACGAAATGCACAGTGTAGTACATTGAATATGAGTGCGTTGCACTGAAAAACTTAGAATTTACTGAAAAACCCGCATTAGACGAAATGCACAGTGTAGTACATTGTATATGAGTGAGTTGCACTGAAAAACTTAGAATTTACTGAAAAACCCGCATTAGACGAAATGCACAGTGTAGTACATTGTATATGAGTGAGTTGCACTGAAAAACTTAGAATTTACTGAAAAACCCGCATTAGAAGAAATGCACAGTGTAGTACATTGTATATGAGTGAGTTGCACTGAAAAACTTAGAATTTACTGAAAAACCCGCATTAGACGAAATGCACAGTGTAGTACATAGTATATGAGTGAGTTGCACTGAAAAACTTAGAATTTAATGAAAAACCCGCATTAGACGAAATGCACAGTGTAGTACATTGTATATGAGTGAGTTGCACTGAAAAACTTAGAACTTACTGAAAAACCCGCATTAGACGAAATCCACAGTGTAGTACATTGTATATGAGTGAGTTGCACTGAAAAACTTAGAATTTACTGAAAAACCCGCATTAGACGAAATGCACAGTGTAGTACATTGTATATGAGTGAGTTGCACTGAAAAACTTAGAATTTACTGAAAAACCCGCATTAGACGAAATGCACAGTGTAGTACATTGTATATGAGTGAGTTGCACTGAAAAACTTAGAATTTACTGAAAAACCCGCATTAGACGAAATGCACAGTGTAGTACATTGTATATGAGTTAGTTGCACTGAAAAACTTAGAATTTACTGAAAAACCCGCATTAGACGAAATGCACAGTGTAGTACATTGTATATGAGTGAGTTGCACTGAAAAACTTAGAATTTACTGAAAAACCCGCATTAGACGAAATGCACAGTGTAGTACATTGTATATGAGTGAGTTGCACTGAAAAACTTAGAATTTACTGAAAAACCCGCATTAGACGAAATGCACAGTGTAGTACATTGTATATGAGTGAGTTGCACTGAAAAACTTAGAATTTACTGAAAAACCCGCATTAGACGAAATCCACAGTGTAGTACATTGTATATGAGTGAGTTGCACTGAAAAACTTAGAATTTACTGAAAAACCTGCATTAGATGAAATGCAAAGCGTAGTACATAGTATATGAGTGAGTTGCACTGAAAAACTTAGAATTTACTGAAAAACCCGCATTAGACGAAATGCACAGTGTAGTACATTGTATATGAGTGAGTTTCACTGAAAAACTTAGAATTTACTGAAAAAACCCGCATTAGACGAAATGCACAGTGTAGTACGTTGTATATGAGTGAGTTGCACTGAAAAACTTAGAATTTACTGAAAAACCCGCATTAGACGAAATGTACAGTGTAGTACATAGTATATGAGTGAGTTTCACTGAAAAACTTAGAATTTACTGAAAAACCCGCATTAGACGAAATGCACAGTGTAGTACATTGTATATGAGTAAGTTGCACTGAAAAACTTAGAATTTACTGAAAAACCCGCATTAGACGAAATGCACAGTGTAGTACATTGTATATGAGTGAGTTGCACTGAAAAAATTAGAATTTACTGAAAAACCCGCATTAGACGAAATGCACAGTGTAGTACATTGTATATGAGTGAGTTGCACTGAAAAACTTAGAATTTACTGAAAAACCCGCATTAGACGAAATGCACAGTGTAGTACATTGTATATGAGTGAGTTGCACTGAAAAACTTAGAATTTACTGAAAAACCCGCATTAGACGAAATGCACAGTGTAGTACATTGTATATGAGTGAGTTGCACTGAAAAACTTAGAATTTACTGAAAAACCCGCATTAGACGAAATGCACAGTTTAGTACATTGTATATGAGTGAGTTGCACTGAAAAACTTAGAATTTACTGAAAAACCCGCATTAGAGGAAATGCACAGTGTAGTACATTGTATATGAGTGAGTTGCACTGAAAAACTTAGAATTTACTGAAAAACCCGCATTAGAGGAAATGCACAGTGTAGTACATTGAATATGAGTGCGTTGCACTGAAAAACTTAGAATTTACTGAAAAACCCGCATTAGACGAAATGCACAGTGTAGTACATTGTATATGAGTGAGTTGCACTGAAAAACTTAGAATTTACTGAAAAACCCGCATTAGACGAAATGCACAGTGTAGTACATTGTATATGAGTGAGTTGCACTGAAAAACTTAGAATTTACTGAAAAACCCGCATTAGACGAAATGCACAGTGTAGTACATTGAATATGAGTGCGTTGCACTGAAAAACTTAGAATTTACTGAAAAAACCCGCATTAGACGAAATGCACAGTGTAGTACATTGTATATGAGTGAGTTGCACTGAAAAACTTAGAATTTACTGAAAAACCCGCATTAGACGAAATGCACAGTGTAGTACATTGTATATGAGTGAGTTGCACTGAAAAACTTAGAATTTACTGAAAAACCCGCATTAGAAGAAATGCACAGTGTAGTACATTGTATATGAGTGAGTTGCACTGAAAAACTTAGAATTTACTGAAAAACCCGCATTAGACGAAATGCACAGTGTAGTACATAGTATATGAGTGAGTTGCACTGAAAAACTTAGAATTTAATGAAAAACCCGCATTAGACGAAATGCACAGTGTAGTACATTGTATATGAGTGAGTTGCACTGAAAAACTTAGAACTTACTGAAAAACCCGCATTAGACGAAATCCACAGTGTAGTACATTGTATATGAGTGAGTTGCACTGAAAAACTTAGAATTTACTGAAAAACCCGCATTAGACGAAATGCACAGTGTAGTACATTGTATATGAGTGAGTTGCACTGAAAAACTTAGAATTTACTGAAAAACCCGCATTAGACGAAATGCACAGTGTAGTACATTGTATATGAGTGAGTTGCACTGAAAAACTTAGAATTTACTGAAAAACCCGCATTAGACGAAATGCACAGTGTAGTACATTGTATATGAGTTAGTTGCACTGAAAAACTTAGAATTTACTGAAAAACCCGCATTAGACGAAATGCACAGTGTAGTACATTGTATATGAGTGAGTTGCACTGAAAAACTTAGAATTTACTGAAAAACCCGCATTAGACGAAATGCACAGTGTAGTACATTGTATATGAGTGAGTTGCACTGAAAAACTTAGAATTTACTGAAAAACCCGCATTAGACGAAATGCACAGTGTAGTACATTGTATATGAGTGAGTTGCACTGAAAAACTTAGAATTTACTGAAAAACCCGCATTAGACGAAATCCACAGTGTAGTACATTGTATATGAGTGAGTTGCACTGAAAAACTTAGAATTTACTGAAAAACCTGCATTAGATGAAATGCAAAGCGTAGTACATAGTATATGAGTGAGTTGCACTGAAAAACTTAGAATTTACTGAAAAACCCGCATTAGACGAAATGCACAGTGTAGTACATTGTATATGAGTGAGTTTCACTGAAAAACTTAGAATTTACTGAAAAACCCGCATTAGACGAAATGCACAGTGTAGTACGTTGTATATGAGTGAGTTGCACTGAAAAACTTAGAATTTACTGAAAAACCCGCATTAGACGAAATGCACAGTGTAGTACATTGTATATGAGTGAGTTGCACTGAAAAACTTAGAATTTACTGAAAAACCCGCATTAGACGAAATGCACAGTGTAGTACATTGTATATGAGTTAGTTGCACTGAAAAACTTAGAATTTACTGAAAAACCCGCATTAGACGAAATGCACAGTGTAGTACATTGTATATGAGTGAGTTGCACTGAAAAACTTAGAATTTACTGAAAAACCCGCATTAGACGAAATGCACAGTGTAGTACATTGTATATGAGTGAGTTGCACTGAAAAACTTAGAATTTACTGAAAAACCCGCATTAGACGAAATGCACAGTGTAGTACATTGTATATGAGTGAGTTGCACTGAAAAACTTAGAATTTACTGAAAAACCCGCATTAGACGAAATCCACAGTGTAGTACATTGTATATGAGTGAGTTGCACTGAAAAACTTAGAATTTACTGAAAAACCCGCATTAGACGAAATGCACAGTGTAGTACATTGTATATGAGTGAGTTGCACTGAAAAACTTAGAATTTACTGAAAAACCCGCATTAGACGAAATGCACAGTGTAGTACATTGTATATGAGTGAGTTGCACTGAAAAACTTAGAATTTACTGAAAAACCCGCATTAGACGAAATGCACAGTGTAGTACATTGTATATGAGTTAGTTGCACTGAAAAACTTAGAATTTACTGAAAAACCCGCATTAGACGAAATGCACAGTGTAGTACATTGTATATGAGTGAGTTGCACTGAAAAACTTAGAATTTACTGAAAAACCCGCATTAGACGAAATGCACAGTGTAGTACATTGTATATGAGTGAGTTGCACTGAAAAACTTAGAATTTACTGAAAAACCCGCATTAGACGAAATGCACAGTGTAGTACATTGTATATGAGTGAGTTGCACTGAAAAACTTAGAATTTACTGAAAAACCCGCATTAGACGAAATCCACAGTGTAGTACATTGTATATGAGTGAGTTGCACTGAAAAACTTAGAATTTACTGAAAAACCTGCATTAGATGAAATGCAAAGCGTAGTACATAGTATATGAGTGAGTTGCACTGAAAAACTTAGAATTTACTGAAAAACCCGCATTAGACGAAATGCACAGTGTAGTACATTGTATATGAGTGAGTTTCACTGAAAAACTTAGAATTTACTGAAAAACCCGCATTAGACGAAATGCACAGTGTAGTACGTTGTATATGAGTGAGTTGCACTGAAAAACTTAGAATTTACTGAAAAACCCGCATTAGACGAAATGCACAGTGTAGTACATTGTATATGAGTGAGTTGCACTGAAAAACTTAGAATTTACTGAAAAACCCGCATTAGACGAAATGCACAGTGTAGTACATTGTATATGAGTTAGTTGCACTGAAAAACTTAGAATTTACTGAAAAACCCGCATTAGACGAAATGCACAGTGTAGTACATTGTATATGAGTGAGTTGCACTGAAAAACTTAGAATTTACTGAAAAACCCGCATTAGACGAAATGCACAGTGTAGTACATTGTATATGAGTGAGTTGCACTGAAAAACTTAGAATTTACTGAAAAACCCGCATTAGACGAAATGCACAGTGTAGTACATTGTATATGAGTGAGTTGCACTGAAAAACTTAGAATTTACTGAAAAACCCGCATTAGACGAAATCCACAGTGTAGTACATTGTATATGAGTGAGTTGCACTGAAAAACTTAGAATTTACTGAAAAACCTGCATTAGATGAAATGCAAAGCGTAGTACATAGTATATGAGTGAGTTGCACTGAAAAACTTAGAATTTACTGAAAAACCCGCATTAGACGAAATGCACAGTGTAGTACATTGTATATGAGTGAGTTTCACTGAAAAACTTAGAATTTACTGAAAAACCCGCATTAGACGAAATGCACAGTGTAGTACGTTGTATATGAGTGAGTTGCACTGAAAAACTTAGAATTTACTGAAAAACCCGCATTAGACGAAATGTACAGTGTAGTACATAGTATATGAGTGAGTTTCACTGAAAAACTTAGAATTTACTGAAAAACCCGCATTAGACGAAATGCACAGTGTAGTACATTGTATATGAGTAAGTTGCACTGAAAAACTTAGAATTTACTGAAAAACCCGCATTAGACGAAATGCACAGTGTAGTACATTGTATATGAGTGAGTTGCACTGAAAAAATTAGAATTTACTGAAAAACCCGCATTAGACGAAATGCACAGTGTAGTACATTGTATAAGAGTGAGTTGCACTGAAAAACTTAGAATTTACTGAAAAACCCGCATTAGACGAAATGCACAGTGTAGTACATTGTATATGAGTGAGTTGCACTGAAAAACTTAGAATTTACTGAAAAACCCGCATTAGACGAAATGCACAGTGTAGTACATTGTATATGAGTGAGTTGCACTGAAAAACTTAGAATTTACTGAAAAACCCGCATTAGACGAAATGCACAGTGTAGTACATTGTATATGAGTGAGTTGCACTGAAAAACTTAGAATTTACTGAAAAACCCGCATTAGACCAAATGCACAGTGTAGTACATTGTATATGAGTGAGTTGCACTGAAAAACTTAGAATTTACTGAAAAACCCGCATTAGACGAAATGCACAGTGTAGTACGTTGTATATGAGTGAGTTGCACTGAAAAACTTAGAATTTACTGAAAAACCCGCATTAGACGAAATGCAGTGTGTAGTACATTGTATATGAGTGAGTTGCACTGAAAAACTTAGAATTTACTGAAAAACCCGCATTAGACGAAATGCACAGTGTAGTACATTGTATATGAGTGAGTTGCACTGAAAAACTTAGAATTTACTGAAAAACCCGCATTAGACGAAATGCACAGTGTAGTACATTGAATATGAGTGCGTTGCACTGAAAAACTTAGAATTTACTGAAAAACCCGCATTAGACGAAATGCACAGTGTAGTACATTGAATATGAGTGCGTTGCACTGAAAAACTTAGAATTTACTGAAAAACCCGCATTAGACGAAATGCACAGTGTAGTACATTGTATATGAGTGAGTTGCACTGAAAAACTTAGAATTTACTGTAAAACCCGCATTAGACGAAATGCACAGTGTAGTACATTGTATATGAGTGAGTTGCACTGAAAAACTTAGAATTTACTGAAAAACCCGCATTAGACGAAATGCACAGTGTAGTACATTGTATATGAGTGAGTTGCACTGAAAAACTTAGAATTTACTGAAAAACCCGCATTAGACGAAATGCACAGTGTAGTACATTGAATATGAGTGCGTTGCACTGAAAAACTTAGAATTTACTGAAAAACCCGCATTAGACGAAATGCACAGTGTAGTACATTGTATATGAGTGAGTTGCACTGAAAAACTTAGAATTTACTGAAAAACCCGCATTAGACGAAATGCACAGTGTAGTACATAGTATATGAGTGAGTTGCACTGAAACTTAGAATTTACTGAAAAACCCGCATTAGACGAAATGCACAGTGTAGTACATTGTATATGAGTGAGTTGCACTGAAAAACTTAGAATTTAATGAAAAACCCGCATTAGACGAAATGCACAGTGTAGTACATTGTATATGAGTGAGTTGCACTGAAAAACTTAGAACTTACTGAAAAACCCGCATTAGACGAAATCCACAGTGTAGTACATTGTATATGAGTGAGTTGCACTGAAAAACTTAGAATTTACTGAAAAACTCGCATTAGACGAAATGCACAGTGTAGTACATTGTATATGAGTGAGTTGCACTGAAAAACTTAGAATTTACTGAAAAACCCGCATTAGACGAAATGCACAGTGTAGTACATTGTATATGAGTGAGTTGCACTGAAAAACTTAGAATTTACTGAAAAACCCGCATTAGAAGAAATGCACAGTGTAGTACATTGTATATGAGTGAGTTGCACTGAAAAACTTAGAATTTACTGAAAAACCCGCATTAGAGGAAATGCACAGTGTAGTACATTGTATATGAGTGAGTTGCACTGAAAAACTTAGAATTTACTGAAAAACCCGCATTAGACGAAATGCACAGTGTAGTACATTGAATATGAGTGCGTTGCACTGAAAAACTTAGAATTTACTGAAAAACCCGCATTAGACGAAATGCACAGTGTAGTACATTGTATATGAGTAAGTTGCACTGAAAAACTTAGAATTTACTGAAAAACCCGCATTAGACGAAATGCACAGTGTAGTACATTGTATATGAGTGAGTTGCACTGAAAAACTTAGAATTTACTGAAAAACCCGCATTAGACGAAATGCACAGTGTAGTACATTGTATATGAGTGAGTTGCACTGAAAAACTTAGAATTTACTGAAAAACCCGCATTAGACGAAATGCACAGTGTAGTACATTGTATATGAGTGAGTTGCACTGAAAAACTTAGAATTTACTGAAAAACCCGCATTAGACGAAATGCACAGTGTAGTACATTGAATATGAGTGCGTTGCACTGAAAAATTTAGAATTTACTGAAAAACCCGCATTAGACGAAATGCACAGTGTAGTACATTTTATATGAGTGAGTTGCACTGAAAAACTTAGAATTTACTGAAAAACCCGCATTAGACGAAATGCACAGTGTAGTACATTGTATATGAGTGAGTTGCACTGAAAAACTTAGAATTTACTGAAAAACCCGCATTAGACGAAATGCACAGTGTAGTACATTGTATATGAGTGAGTTGCACTGAAAAACTTAGAATTTACTGAAAAACCCGCATTAGACGAAATGCACAGTGTAGTACATAGTATATGAGTGAGTTGCACAGAAAAACTTAGAATTTACTGAAAAACCCGCATTAGACGAAATGCACAGTGTAGTACATTGTATATGAGTGAGTTGCACTGAAAAACTTAGAATTTAATGAAAAACCCGCATTAGACGAAATGCACAGTGTAGTACATTGTATATGAGTGAGTTGCACTGAAAAACTTAGAACTTACTGAAAAACCCGCATTAGACGAAATCCACAGTGTAGTACATTGTATATGAGTGAGTTGCACTGAAAAACTTAGAATTTACTGAAAAACCCGCATTAGACGAAATGCACAGTGTAGTACATTGTATATGAGTGAGTTGCACTGAAAAACTTAGAATTTACTGAAAAACCCGCATTAGACGAAATGCACAGTGTAGTACATTGTATATGAGTGAGTTGCACTGAAAAACTTAGAATTTACTGAAAAACCCGCATTAGACGAAATGCACAGTGTAGTACATTGTATATGAGTTAGTTGCACTGAAAAACTTAGAATTTACTGAAAAACCCGCATTAGACGAAATGCACAGTGTAGTACATTGTATATGAGTGAGTTGCACTGAAAAACTTAGAATTTACTGAAAAACCCGCATTAGACGAATGCACAGTGTAGTACATTGTATATGAGTGAGTTGCACTGAAAAACTTAGAATTTACTGAAAAACCCGCATTAGACGAAATGCACAGTGTAGTACATAGTATATGAGTGAGTTGCACTGAAAAACTTAGAATTTACTGAAAAACCCGCATTAGACGAAATGCACAGTGTAGTACATTGTATATGAGTGAGTTGCACTGAAAAACTTAGAATTTAATGAAAAACCCGCATTAGACGAAATGCACAGTGTAGTACATTGTATATGAGTGAGTTGCACTGAAAAACTTAGAACTTACTGAAAAACCCGCATTAGACGAAATCCACAGTGTAGTACATTGTATATGAGTGAGTTGCACTGAAAAACTTAGAATTTACTGAAAAACCCGCATTAGACGAAATGCACAGTGTAGTACATTGTATATGAGTGAGTTGCACTGAAAAACTTAGAATTTACTGAAAAACCCGCATTAGACGAAATGCACAGTGTAGTACATTGTATATGAGTGAGTTGCACTGAAAAACTTAGAATTTACTGAAAAACCCGCATTAGACGAAATGCACAGTGTAGTACATTGTATATGAGTTAGTTGCACTGAAAAACTTAGAATTTACTGAAAAACCCGCATTAGACGAAATGCACAGTGTAGTACATTGTATATGAGTGAGTTGCACTGAAAAACTTAGAATTTACTGAAAAACCCGCATTAGACGAAATGCACAGTGTAGTACATTGTATATGAGTGAGTTGCACTGAAAAACTTAGAATTTACTGAAAAACCCGCATTAGACGAAATGCACAGTGTAGTACATTGTATATGAGTGAGTTGCACTGAAAAACTTAGAATTTACTGAAAAACCCGCATTAGACGAAATCCACAGTGTAGTACATTGTATATGAGTGAGTTGCACTGAAAAACTTAGAATTTACTGAAAAACCTGCATTAGATGAAATGCAAAGCGTAGTACATAGTATATGAGTGAGTTGCACTGAAAAACTTAGAATTTACTGAAAAACCCGCATTAGACGAAATGCACAGTGTAGTACATTGTATATGAGTGAGTTTCACTGAAAAACTTAGAATTTACTGAAAAACCCGCATTAGACGAAATGCACAGTGTAGTACGTTGTATATGAGTGAGTTGCACTGAAAAACTTAGAATTTACTGAAAAACCCGCATTAGACGAAATGTACAGTGTAGTACATAGTATATGAGTGAGTTTCACTGAAAAACTTAGAATTTACTGAAAAACCCGCATTAGACGAAATGCACAGTGTAGTACATTGTATATGAGTAAGTTGCACTGAAAAACTTAGAATTTACTGAAAAACCCGCATTAGACGAAATGCACAGTGTAGTACATTGTATATGAGTGAGTTGCACTGAAAAAATTAGAATTTACTGAAAAACCCGCATTAGACGAAATGCACAGTGTAGTACATTGTATAAGAGTGAGTTGCACTGAAAAACTTAGAATTTACTGAAAAACCCGCATTAGACGAAATGCACAGTGTAGTACATTGTATATGAGTGAGTTGCACTGAAAAACTTAGAATTTACTGAAAAACCCGCATTAGACGAAATGCACAGTGTAGTACATTGTATATGAGTGAGTTGCACTGAAAAACTTAGAATTTACTGAAAAACCCGCATTAGACGAAATGCACAGTGTAGTACATTGTATATGAGTGAGTTGCACTGAAAAACTTAGAATTTACTGAAAAACCCGCATTAGACCAAATGCACAGTGTAGTACATTGTATATGAGTGAGTTGCACTGAAAAACTTAGAATTTACTGAAAAACCCGCATTAGACGAAATGCACAGTGTAGTACGTTGTATATGAGTGAGTTGCACTGAAAAACTTAGAATTTACTGAAAAACCCGCATTAGACGAAATGCAGTGTGTAGTACATTGTATATGAGTGAGTTGCACTGAAAAACTTAGAATTTACTGAAAAACCCGCATTAGACGAAATGCACAGTGTAGTACATTGTATATGAGTGAGTTGCACTGAAAAACTTAGAATTTACTGAAAAACCCGCATTAGACGAAATGCACAGTGTAGTACATTGAATATGAGTGCGTTGCACTGAAAAACTTAGAATTTACTGAAAAACCCGCATTAGACGAAATGCACAGTGTAGTACATTGAATATGAGTGCGTTGCACTGAAAAACTTAGAATTTACTGAAAAACCCGCATTAGACGAAATGCACAGTGTAGTACATTGTATATGAGTGAGTTGCACTGAAAAACTTAGAATTTACTGAAAAACCCGCATTAGACGAAATGCACAGTGTAGTACATTGTATATGAGTGAGTTGCACTGAAAAACTTAGAATTTACTGAAAAACCCGCATTAGACGAAATGCACAGTGTAGTACATTGTATATGAGTGAGTTGCACTGAAAAACTTAGAATTTACTGAAAAACCCGCATTAGACGAAATGCACAGTGTAGTACATTGTATATGAGTGAGTTGCACTGAAAAACTTAGAATTTACTGAAAAACCCGCATTAGACGAAATGCACAGTGTAGTACATTGTATATGAGTGAGTTGCACTGAAAAACTTAGAATTTACTGAAAAACCCGCATTAGACCAAATGCACAGTGTAGTACATTGTATATGAGTGAGTTGCACTGAAAAACTTAGAATTTACTGAAAAACCCGCATTAGACGAAATGCACAGTGTAGTACGTTGTATATGAGTGAGTTGCACTGAAAAACTTAGAATTTACTGAAAAACCCGCATTAGACGAAATGCAGTGTGTAGTACATTGTATATGAGTGAGTTGCACTGAAAAACTTAGAATTTACTGAAAAACCCGCATTAGACGAAATGCACAGTGTAGTACATTGTATATGAGTGAGTTGCACTGAAAAACTTAGAATTTACTGAAAAACCCGCATTAGACGAAATGCACAGTGTAGTACATTGAATATGAGTGCGTTGCACTGAAAAACTTAGAATTTACTGAAAAACCCGCATTAGACGAAATGCACAGTGTAGTACATTGAATATGAGTGCGTTGCACTGAAAAACTTAGAATTTACTGAAAAACCCGCATTAGACGAAATGCACAGTGTAGTACATTGTATATGAGTGAGTTGCACTGAAAAACTTAGAATTTACTGAAAAACCCGCATTAGACGAAATGCACAGTGTAGTACATTGTATATGAGTGAGTTGCACTGAAAAACTTAGAATTTACTGAAAAACCCGCATTAGACGAAATGCACAGTGTAGTACATTGTATATGAGTGAGTTGCACTGAAAAACTTAGAATTTACTGAAAAACCCGCATTAGACGAAATGCACAGTGTAGTACATTGAATATGAGTGCGTTGCACTGAAAAACTTAGAATTTACTGAAAAACCCGCATTAGACGAAATGCACAGTCTAGTACATTGTATATGAGTGAGTTGCACTGAAAAACTTAGAATTTACTGAAAAACCCGCATTAGACGAAATGCACAGTGTAGTACATAGTATATGAGTGAGTTGCACTGAAAAACTTAGAATTTACTGAAAAACCCGCATTAGACGAAATGCACAGTGTAGTACATTGTATATGAGTGAGTTGCACTGAAAAACTTAGAATTTACTGAAAAACCCGCATTAGACGAAATGCACAGTGTAGTACATTGTATATGAGTGAGTTGCACTGAAAAACTTAGAACTTACTGAAAAACCCGCATTAGACGAAATCCACAGTGTAGTACATTGTATATGAGTGAGTTGCACTGAAAAACTTAGAATTTACTGAAAAACCCGCATTAGAGGAAATGCACAGTGTAGTACATTGTATATGAGTGAGTTGCACTGAAAAACTTAGAATTTACTGAAAAACCCGCATTAGACGAAATGCACAGTGTAGTACATTGAATATGAGTGCGTTGCACTGAAAAACTTAGAATTTACTGAAAAACCCGCATTAGACGAAATGCACAGTGTAGTACATTGTATATGAGTGAGTTGCACTGAAAAACTTAGAATTTACTGAAAAACCCGCATTAGACGAAATGCACAGTGTAGTACATTGTATATGAGTGAGTTGCACTGAAAAACTTAGAATTTACTGAAAAACCCGCATTAGACGAAATGCACAGTGTAGTACATTGTATATGAGTGAGTTGCACTGAAAAACTTAGAATTTACTGAAAAACCCGCATTAGACGAAATGCACAGTGTAGTACATTGTATATGAGTGAGTTGCACTGAAAAACTTAGAATTTACTGAAAAACCCGCATTAGACGAAATGCACAGTGTAGTACATTGAATATGAGTGCGTTGCACTGAAAAATTTAGAATTTACTGAAAAACCCGCATTAGACGAAATGCACAGTGTAGTACATTGTATATGAGTGAGTTGCACTGAAAAACTTAGAATTTACTGAAAAACCCGCATTAGACGAAATGCACAGTGTAGTACATTGTATATGAGTGAGTTGCACTGAAAAACTTAGAATTTACTGAAAAACCCGCATTAGACGAAATGCACAGTGTAGTACATTGTATATGAGTGAGTTGCACTGAAAAACTTAGAATTTACTGAAAAACCCGCATTAGACGAAATGCACAGTGTAGTACATAGTATATGAGTGAGTTGCACTGAAAAACTTAGAATTTACTGAAAAACCCGCATTAGACGAAATGCACAGTGTAGTACATTGTATATGAGTGAGTTGCACTGAAAAACTTAGAATTTAATGAAAAACCCGCATTAGACGAAATGCACAGTGTAGTACATTGTATATGAGTGAGTTGCACTGAAAAACTTAGAACTTACTGAAAAACCCGCATTAGACGAAATCCACAGTGTAGTACATTGTATATGAGTGAGTTGCACTGAAAAACTTAGAATTTACTGAAAAACCCGCATTAGACGAAATGCACAGTGTAGTACATTGTATATGAGTGAGTTGCACTGAAAAACTTAGAATTTACTGAAAAACCCGCATTAGACGAAATGCACAGTGTAGTACATTGTATATGAGTGAGTTGCACTGAAAAACTTAGAATTTACTGAAAAACCCGCATTAGACGAAATGCACAGTGTAGTACATCGTATATGAGTTAGTTGCACTGAAAAACTTAGAATTTACTGAAAAACCCGCATTAGACGAAATGCACAGTGTAGTACATTGTATATGAGTGAGTTGCACTGAAAAACTTAGAATTTACTGAAAAACCCGCATTAGACGAAATGCACAGTGTAGTACATTGTATATGAGTGAGTTGCACTGAAAAACTTAGAATTTACTGAAAAACCCGCATTAGACGAAATGCACAGTGTAGTACATTGTATATGAGTGAGTTGCACTGAAAAACTTAGAATTTACTGAAAAACCCGCATTAGACGAAATCCACAGTGTAGTACATTGTATATGAGTGAGTTGCACTGAAAAACTTAGAATTTACTGAAAAACCTGCATTAGATGAAATGCAAAGCGTAGTACATAGTATATGAGTGAGTTGCACTGAAAAACTTAGAATTTACTGAAAAACCCGCATTAGACGAAATGCACAGTGTAGTACATTGTATATGAGTGAGTTTCACTGAAAAACTTAGAATTTACTGAAAAACCCGCATTAGACGAAATGCACAGTGTAGTACATTGTATATGATTGAGTTGCACTGAAAAACTTAGAATTTACTGAAAAACCCGCATTAGAAAAATGTACAGTGTAGTACATAGTATATGAGTGAGTTTCACTGAAAAACTTAGAATTTACTGAAAAACCCGCATTAGACGAAATGCACAGTGTAGTACATTGTATATGAGTGAGTTGCACTGAAAAACTTAGAATTTACTGAAAAACCCGCATTAGACGAAATGCACAGTGTAGTACATTGTATATGAGTGAGTTGCACTGAAAAAATTAGAATTTACTGAAAAACCCGCATTAGACGAAATGCACAGTGTAGTACATTGTATAAGAGTGAGTTGCACTGAAAAACTTAGAATTTACTGAAAAACCCGCATTAGACGAAATGCACAGTGTAGTACATTGTATATGAGTGAGTTGCACTGAAAAACTTAGAATTTACTGAAAAACCCGCATTAGACGAAATGCACAGTGTAGTACATTGTATATGAGTGAGTTGCACTGAAAAACTTAGAATTTACTGAAAAACCCGCATTAGACGAAATGCACAGTGTAGTACATTGTATATGAGTGAGTTGCACTGAAAAACTTAGAATTTACTGAAAAACCCGCATTAGACGAAATGCACAGTGTAGTACATTGAATATGAGTGCGTTGCACTGAAAAACTTAGAATTTACTGAAAAACCCGCATTAGACGAAATGCACAGTGTAGTACATTGTATATGAGTGAGTTGCACTGAAAAACTTAGAATTTACTGAAAAACCCGCATTAGACGAAATGCACAGTGTAGTACATTGTATATGAGTGAGTTGCACTGAAAAACTTAGAATTTACTGAAAAACCCGCATTAGACGAAATGCACAGTGTAGTACATTGTATATGAGTTAGTTGCACTGAAAAACTTAGAATTTACTGAAAAACCCGCATTAGACGAAATGCACAGTGTAGTACATTGTATATGAGTGAGTTGCACTGAAAAACTTAGAATTTACTGAAAAACCCGCATTAGACGAAATGCACAGTGTAGTACATTGTATATGAGTGAGTTGCACTGAAAAACTTAGAATTTACTGAAAAACCCGCATTAGACGAAATGCACAGTGTAGTACATTGTATATGAGTGAGTTGCACTGAAAAACTTAGAATTTACTGAAAAACCCGCATTAGACGAAATCCACAGTGTAGTACATTGTATATGAGTGAGTTGCACTGAAAAACTTAGAATTTACTGAAAAACCTGCATTAGATGAAATGCAAAGCGTAGTACATAGTATATGAGTGAGTTGCACTGAAAAACTTAGAATTTACTGAAAAACCCGCATTAGACGAAATGCACAGTGTAGTACATTGTATATGAGTGAGTTTCACTGAAAAACTTAGAATTTACTGAAAAACCCGCATTAGACGAAATGCACAGTGTAGTACATTGTATATGAGTGAGTTGCACTGAAAAACTTAGAATTTACTGAAAAACCCGCATTAGACGAAATGTACAGTGTAGTAACATAGTATATGAGTGAGTTTCACTGAAAAACTTAGAATTTACTGAAAAACCCGCATTAGACGAAATGCACAGTGTAGTACATTGTATATGAGTAAGTTGCACTGAAAAACTTAGAATTTACTGAAAAACCCGCATTAGACGAAATGCACAGTGTAGTACATTGTATATGAGTGAGTTGCACTGAAAAAATTAGAATTTACTGAAAAACCCGCATTAGACGAAATGCACAGTGTAGTACATTGTATAAGAGTGAGTTGCACTGAAAAACTTAGAATTTACTGAAAAACCCGCATTAGACGAAATGCACAGTGTAGTACATTGTATATGAGTGAGTTGCACTGAAAAACTTAGAATTTACTGAAAAACCCGCATTAGACGAAATGCACAGTGTAGTACATTGTATATGAGTGAGTTGCACTGAAAAACTTAGAATTTACTGAAAAACCCGCATTAGACGAAATGCACAGTGTAGTACATTGTATATGAGTGAGTTGCACTGAAAAACTTAGAATTTACTGAAAAACCCGCATTAGACGAAATGCACAGTGTAGTACATAGTATATGAGTGAGTTGCACTGAAAAACTTAGAATTTACTGAAAAACCCGCATTAGACGAAATGCACAGTGTAGTACATTGTATATGAGTGAGTTGCACTGAAAAACTTAGAATTTAATGAAAAACCCGCATTAGACGAAAAGCACAGTGTAGTACATTGTATATGAATGAGTTGCACTGAAAAACTTAGAACTTACTGAAAAACCCGCATTAGACGAAATCCACAGTGTAGTACATTGTATATGAGTGAGTTGCACTGAAAAACTTAGAATTTACTGAAAAAACCCGCATTAGACGAAATGCACAGTGTAGTACATTGTATATGAGTGAGTTGCACTGAAAAACTTAGAATTTACTGAAAAACCCGCATTAGACGAAATGCACAGTGTAGTACATTGTATATGAGTGAGTTGCACTGAAAAACTTAGAATTTACTGAAAAAACCCGCATTAGACGAAATGCACAGTGTAGTACATTGTATATGAGTTAGTTGCACTGAAAAACTTAGAATTTACTGAAAAACCCGCATTAGACGAAATGCACAGTGTAGTACATTGTATATGAGTGAGTTGCACTGAAAAACTTAGAATTTACTGAAAAACCCGCATTAGACGAAATGCACAGTGTAGTACATTGTATATGAGTGAGTTGCACTGAAAAACTTAGAATTTACTGAAAAACCTGCATTAGACGAAATGCACAGTGTAGTACATTGTATATGAGTGAGTTGCACTGAAAAACTTAGAATTTACTGAAAAACCCGCATTAGACGAAATCCACAGTGTAGTACATTGTATATGAGTGAGTTGCACTGAAAAACTTAGAATTTACTGAAAAACCTGCATTAGATGAAATGCAAAGCGTAGTACATAGTATATGAGTGAGTTGCACTGAAAAACTTAGAATTTACTGAAAAACCCGCATTAGACGAAATGCACAGTGTAGTACGTTGTATATGAGTGAGTTGCACTGAAAAACTTAGAATTTACTGAAAAACCCGCATTAGACGAAATCCACAGTGTAGTACATTGTATATGAGTGAGTTGCACTGAAAAACTTAGAATTTACTGAAAAACCTGCATTAGATGAAATGCAAAGCGTAGTACATAGTATATGAGTGAGTTGCACTGAAAAACTTAGAATTTACTGAAAAACCCGCATTAGACGAAATGCACAGTGTAGTACATTGTATATGAGTGAGTTTCACTGAAAAACTTAGAATTTACTGAAAAACCCGCATTAGACGAAATGCACAGTGTAGTACATTGTATATGAGTGAGTTGCACTGAAAAACTTAGAATTTACTGAAAAACCCGCATTAGACGAAATGTACAGTGTAGTACATAGTATATGAGTGAGTTTCACTGAAAAACTTAGAATTTACTGAAAAAACCCGCATTAGACGAAATGCACAGTGTAGTACATTGTATATGAGTAAGTTGCACTGAAAAACTTAGAATTTACTGAAAAACCCGCATTAGACGAAATGCACAGTGTAGTACATTGTATATGAGTGAGTTGCACTGAAAAAATTAGAATTTACTGAAAAACCCGCATTAGACGAAATGCACAGTGTAGTACATTGTATAAGAGTGAGTTGCACTGAAAAACTTAGAATTTACTGAAAAACCCGCATTAGAAGAAATGCACAGTGTAGTACATTGTATATGAGTGAGTTGCACTGAAAAACTTAGAATTTACTGAAAAACCCGCATTAGACGAAATGCACAGTGTAGTACATTGTATATGAGTGAGTTGCACTGAAAAACTTAGAATTTACTGAAAAACCCGCATTAGACGAAATGCACAGTGTAGTACATTGTATATGAGTGAGTTGCACTGAAAAACTTAGAATTTACTGAAAAACCCGCATTAGACCAAATGCACAGTGTAGTACATTGTATATGAGTGAGTTGCACTGAAAAACTTAGAATTTACTGAAAAACCCGCATTAGACGAAATGCACAGTGTAGTACGTTGTATATGAGTGAGTTGCACTGAAAAACTTAGAATTTACTGAAAAACCCGCATTAGACGAAATGCACAGTGTAGTACATTGTATATGAGTGAGTTGCACTGAAAAACTTAGAATTTACTGAAAAACCCGCATTAGACGAAATGCACAGTGTAGTACATTGTATATGAGTGAGTTGCACTGAAAAACTTAGAATTTACTGAAAAACCCGCATTAGACGAAATGCACAGTGTAGTACATTGTATATGAGTGAGTTGAACTGAAAAACTTAGAATTTACTGAAAAACCCGCATTAGACGAAATGCACAGTGTAGTACATTGTATATGAGTGAGTTGCACCGAAAAACTTAGAATTTACTGAAAAACCCGCATTAGACGAAATGCACAGTGTAGTACATTGTATATGAGTGAGTTGCACTGAAAAACTTAGAATTTACTGAAAAACCCGCATTAGACGAAATGCACAGTGTAGTACATTGTATATGAGTGAGTTGCACTGAAAAACTTAGAATTTACTGAAAAACCCGCATTAGACGAAATGCACAGTGTAGTACATTGTATATGAGTGAGTTGCACTGAAAAACTTAGAATTTACTGAAAAACCCGCATTAGACGAAATGCACAGTGTAGTACATTGTATATGAGTGAGTTGCACTGAAAAACTTAGAATTTACTGAAAAACCCGCATTAGACGAAATGCACAGTGTAGTACATTGTATATGAGTGAGTTGCACTGAAAAATTTAGAATTTACTGAAAAACCCGCATTAGACGAAATGCACAGTGTAGTACATTGAATATGAGTGCGTTGCACTGAAAAACTTAGAATTTACTGAAAAACCCGCATTAGACGAAATGCACAGTGTAGTACATTGAATATGAGTGCGTTGCACTGAAAAACTTAGAATTTACTGAAAAACCCCGCATTAGACGAAATGCACAGTGTAGTACATTGTATATGAGTGAGTTGCACTGAAAAACTTAGAATTTACTGAAAAACCCGCATTAGACGAAATGCACAGTGTAGTACATTGTATATGAGTGAGTTGCACTGAAAAACTTAGAATTTACTGAAAAACCCGCATTAGACGAAATGCACAGTGTAGTACATTGAATATGAGTGCGTTGCACTGAAAAACTTAGAATTTACTGAAAAACCCGCATTAGACGAAATGCACAGTGTAGTACATTGTATATGAGTGAGTTGCACTGAAAAACTTAGAATTTACTGAAAAACCCGCATTAGACGAAATGCACAGTGTAGTACATTGTATATGAGTGAGTTGCACTGAAAAACTTAGAATTTACTGAAAAACCCGCATTAGACGAAATCCACAGTGTAGTACATTGTATATGAGTGAGTTGCACTGAAAAACTCAGAATTTACTGAAAAACCCGCATTAGACGAAATCCACAGTGTAGTACATTGTATATGAGTGAATTGCACTGAAAAACTTAGAATTTACTGAAAAACCCGCATTAGACGAAATGCACAGTGTAGTACATTGTATATGAGTGAGTTGCACTGAAAAACTTAGAATTTACTGAAAAACCCGCATTAGACGAAATCCACAGTGTAGTACATTGTATATGAGTGAGTTGCACTGAAAAACTCAGAATTTACTGAAAAACCCGCATTAGACGAAATCCACAGTGTAGTACATTGTATATGAGTGAATTGCACTGAAAAACTTAGAATTTACTGAAAAACCCTCATTAGACGAAATGCACAGTGTAGTACAATGTATATGAGTGAGTTGCACTGAAAAACTTAGAATTTACTGAAAAACCCGCATTAGACGAAATGCACAGTGTAGTACATTGTATATGAGTGAGTTGCACTGAAAAACTTAGAATTTACTGAAAAACCCGCATTAGACGAAATGCACAGTGTAGTACATTGTATATGAGTGAGTTGCACTGAAAAACTTAGAATTTACTGAAAAACCCGCATTAGACGAAATCCACAGTGTAGTACACTGTATATGAGTGAGTTGCACTGAAAAACTTAGAATTTACTGAAAAACCCGCATTAGACGAAATGCACAGTGTAGTACATTGTATATGAGTGAGTTGCACTGAAAAACTTAGAATTTACTGAAAAACCCGCATTAGACGAAATGCACAGTGTAGTACATTGAATATGAGTGAGTTGCACTGAAAAACTTAGAATTTACTGAAAAACCCGCATTAGACGAAATGCACAGTGTAGTACATTGTATATGAGTGAGTTGCACTGAAAAACTTAGAATTTACTGAAAAACCCGCATTAGACGAAATGCACAGTGTAGTATATTGTATATGAGAGAGTTGCACTGAAAAACTTAGAATTTACTGAAAAACCCGCATTAGACGAAATGCACAGTGTAGTACATTGTATATGAGTGAGTTTCACTGAAAAACTTAGAATTTACTGAAAAACCCGCATTAGACGAAATGTACAGTGTAGTACATAGTATATGAGTGAGTTGCACTGAAAAACTTAGAATTTACTGAAAAATCCGCATTAGACGAAATGAACAGTGTAGTACATAGTATATGAGTGAGTTGCACTGAAAAACTTAGAATTTACTGAAAAATCCGCATTAGACGAAATGAACAGTGTAGTACATAGTATATGAGTGAGTTGCACTGAAAAACTTAGAATTTACTGAAAAACCCGCATTAGACGAAATGAACAGTGTAGTACATAGTATATGAGTGAGTTGCACTGAAAAACTTAGAATTTACTGAAAAACCCGCATTAGACGAAATGCACAGTGTAGTACATTGTATATGAGTGAGTTGCACTGAAAAACTTAGAATTTACTGAAAAACCCGCATTAGACGAAATGCACAGTGTAGTACATTGTATATGAGTGAGTTGCACTGAAAAACTTAGAATTTACTGAAAAACCCGCATTAGACGAAAGCACAGTGTAGTACATTGTATATGAGTGAGTTGCACTGAAAAACTTAGAATTTACTGAAAAACCCGCATTAGACGAAATGCACAGTGTAGTACATTGTATATGAGTGAGTTGCACTGAAAAACTTAGAATTTACAGAAAAACCCGCATTAGACGAAATGCACAGTGTAGTACATAGTATATGAGTGAGTTGCACTGAAAAACTTAGAATTTACTGAAAAACCCGCATTAGACGAAATGCACAGTGTAGTACATTGTATATGAGTGAGTTGCACTGAAAAACTTAGAATTTACTGAAAAACCCGCATTAGACGAAATGCACACTGTAGTACATTGTATATGAGTGAGTTGCACTGAAAAACTTAGAATTTACTGAAAAACCCGCATTAGACGAAATGCACAGTGTAGTACATTGTATATGAGTGAGTTGCACTGAAAAACTTAGAATTTACTGAAAAACCCGCATTAGACGAAATGCACAGTGTAGTACATTGTATATGAGTGAGTTGCACTGAAAAACTTAGAATTTACTGAAAAACCCGCATTAGACGAAATGCACAGTGTAGTACATTGAATATGAGTGAGTTGCACTGAAAAACTTAGAATTTACTGAAAAACCCGCATTAGACGAAATGCACAGTTTAGTACATTAAATATGAGTGAGTTGCACTGAAAAACTTAGAATTTACTGAAAAACCCGCATTAGACGAAATGCACAGTGTAGTACATTGTATATGAGTGAGTTGCACTGAAAAACTTAGAATTTACTGAAAAACCCGCATTATACGAAATGCACAGTGTAGTACATTTTATATGAGTGAGTTGCACTGAAAAACTTAGAATTTACGGAAAAACCCGCATTAGACGAAATGCACAGTGTAGTATATTGTATATGAGTGAGTTGCACTGAAAAAATTAGAATTTACTGAAAAACCCGCTTTAGACGAAATGTACAGTGTAGTACATAGTATATGAGAGAGTTGCACTGAAAAACTTAGAATTTACTGAAAAACCCGCATTAGACGAAATGCACAGTGTAGTACATTGTATATGAGTGAGTTGCACTGAAAAACTTAGAATTTACTGAAAAACCCGCATTAGACGAAATCCACAGTGTAGTACATTGTATATGAGTGAGTTGCACTGAAAAACTTAGAATTTACTGAAAAACCCGCATTAGACGAAATGCACATTGTATATGAGTGAGTTGCACTGAAAAACTTAGAATTTACTGAAAAACCCGCATTAGACGAAATGCACAGTGTAGTACATTGTATATGAGTGAGTTGCACTGAAAAACTTAGAATTTACTGAAAAACCCGCATTAGACGAAATCCACAGTGTAGTACACTGTATATGAGTGAGTTGCACTGAAAAACTTAGAATTTACTGAAAAACCCGCATTAGACGAAATGCACAGTGTAGTACATTGTATATGAGTGAGTTGCACTGAAAAACTTAGAATTTACTGAAAAAACCCGCATTAGACGAAATGCACAGTGTAGTACATTGAATATGAGTGAGTTGCACTGAAAAACTTAGAATTTACTGAAAAACCCGCATTAGACGAAATGCACAGTGTAGTACATTGTATATGAGTGAGTTGCACTGAAAAACTTAGAATTTACTGAAAAACCCGCATTAGACGAAATGCACAGTGTAGTATATTGTATATGAGAGAGTTGCACTGAAAAACTTAGAATTTACTGAAAAACCCGCATTAGACGAAATGCACAGTGTAGTACATTGTATATGAGTGAGTTTCACTGAAAAACTTAGAATTTACTGAAAAACCCGCATTAGACGAAATGTACAGTGTAGTACATAGTATATGAGTGAGTTGCACTGAAAAACTTAGAATTTACTGAAAAATCCGCATTAGACGAAATGAACAGTGTAGTACATAGTATATGAGTGAGTTGCACTGAAAAACTTAGAATTTACTGAAAAATCCGCATTAGACGAAATGAACAGTGTAGTACATAGTATATGAGTGAGTTGCACTGAAAAACTTAGAATTTACTGAAAAACCCGCATTAGACGAAATGAACAGTGTAGTACATAGTATATGAGTGAGTTGCACTGAAAAACTTAGAATTTACTGAAAAACCCGCATTAGACGAAATGCACAGTGTAGTACATTGTATATGAGTGAGTTGCACTGAAAAACTTAGAATTTACTGAAAAACCCGCATTAGACGAAATGCACAGTGTAGTACATTGTATATGAGTGAGTTGCACTGAAAAACTTAGAATTTACTGAAAAACCCGCATTAGACGAAAGCACAGTGTAGTACATTGTATATGAGTGAGTTGCACTGAAAAACTTAGAATTTACTGAAAAACCCGCATTAGACGAAATGCACAGTGTAGTACATTGTATATGAGTGAGTTGCACTGAAAAACTTAGAATTTACAGAAAAACCCGCATTAGACGAAATGCACAGTGTAGTACATAGTATATGAGTGAGTTGCACTGAAAAACTTAGAATTTACTGAAAAACCCGCATTAGACGAAATGCACAGTGTAGTACATTGTATATGAGTGAGTTGCACTGAAAAACTTAGAATTTACTGAAAAACCCGCATTAGACGAAATGCACACTGTAGTACATTGTATATGAGTGAGTTGCACTGAAAAACTTAGAATTTACTGAAAAACCCGCATTAGACGAAATGCACAGTGTAGTACATTGTATATGAGTGAGTTGCACTGAAAAACTTAGAATTTACTGAAAAACCCGCATTAGACGAAATGCACAGTGTAGTACATTGTATATGAGTGAGTTGCACTGAAAAACTTAGAATTTACTGAAAAACCCGCATTAGACGAAATGCACAGTGTAGTACATTGAATATGAGTGAGTTGCACTGAAAAACTTAGAATTTACTGAAAAACCCGCATTAGACGAAATGCACAGTTTAGTACATTAAATATGAGTGAGTTGCACTGAAAAACTTAGAATTTACTGAAAAACCCGCATTAGACGAAATGCACAGTGTAGTACATTGTATATGAGTGAGTTGCACTGAAAAACTTAGAATTTACTGAAAAACCCGCATTATACGAAATGCACAGTGTAGTACATTTTATATGAGTGAGTTGCACTGAAAAACTTAGAATTTACGGAAAAAACCCGCATTAGACGAAATGCACAGTGTAGTACATTGTATATGAGTGAGTTGCACTGAAAAACTTAGAATTTACTGAAAAACCCGCATTAGACGAAATGCACACTGTAGTACATTGTATATGAGTGAGTTGCACTGAAAAACTTAGAATTTACTGAAAAACCCGCATTAGACGAAATGCACAGTGTAGTACATTGTATATGAGTGAGTTGCACTGAAAAACTTAGAATTTACTGAAAAACCCGCATTAGACGAAATGCACAGTGTAGTACATTGTATATGAGTGAGTTGCACTGAAAAACTTAGAATTTACTGAAAAACCCGCATTAGACGAAATGCACAGTGTAGTACATTGATATGAGTGAGTTGCACTGAAAAACTTAGATTTACTGAAAAACCCGCATTAGACGAAATGCACAGTTTAGTACATTAAATATGAGTGAGTTGCACTGAAAAACTTAGAATTTACTGAAAAACCCGCATTAGACGAAATGCACAGTGTAGTACATTGTATATGAGTGAGTTGCACTGAAAAACTTAGAATTTACTGAAAAACCCGCATTATACGAAATGCACGAGTGTAGTACATTTTATATGAGTGAGTTTGCACTGAAAAACTTAGAATTTACGGAAAAACCCGCATTAGACGAAATGCACATTGTATATGAGTGAGTTGCACTGAAAAACTTAGAATTTTACTGAAAAACCCGCATTAGACGAAATGCACAGTGTAGTACATTGTATATGAGTGAGTTGCACTGAAAAACTTAGAATTTACTGAAAAACCCGCATTAGACGAAATGCACAGTGTAGTACATTGTATATGAGTGAATTGCACTGAAAAACTTAGAATTTACTGAAAAAACCCGCATTAGACGAAAGCACAGTGTAGTACATTGTATATGAGTGAGTTGCACTGAAAAACTTAGAATTTACTGAAAAACCCGCATTAGAACGAAATGCACAGTGTAGTACATTGTATATGAGTGAGTTGCACTGAAAAACTTAGAATTTACAGAAAAACCCGCATTAGACGAAATGCACAGTGTAGTACATAGTATATGAGTGAGTTGCACTGAAAAACTTAGAATTTACTGAAAAAACCCGCATTAGACGAAATGCACAGTGTAGTACATTGTATATGAGTGAGTTGCACTGAAAAACTTAGAATTTACTGAAAAACCCGCATTAGACGAAATGCACACTGTAGTAACATTGTATATGAGTGAGTTGCACTGAAAAACTTAGAATTTACTGAAAAACCCGCATTAGACGAAATGCACAGTGTAGTACATTGTATATGAGTGAGTTGCACTGAAAAACTTAGAATTTACTGAAAAACCCGCATTAGACGAAATGCACAGTGTAGTACATTGTATATGAGTGAGTTGCACTGAAAAACTTAGAATTTACTGAAAAACCCGCATTAGACGAAATGCACAGTGTAGTACATTGAATATGAGTGAGTTGCACTGAAAAACTTAGAATTTACTGAAAAACCCGCATTAGACGAAATGCACAGTGTAGTACATTGTATATGAGTGAGTTGCACTGAAAAACTTAGAATTTACTGAAAAACCCGCATTAGACGAAATCCACAGTGTAGTACATTGTATATGAGTGAATTGCACTGAAAAAACTTAGAATTTACTGAAAAACCCTCATTAGACGAAATGCACAGTGTAGTACATTGTATATGAGTGAGTTGCACTGAAAAACTTAGAATTTACTGAAAAACCCGCATTAGACGAAATGCACAGTGTAGTACATTGTATATGAGTGAGTTGCACTGAAAACTTAGAATTTACTGAAAAACCCGCATTAGACGAAATGCACAGTGTAGTACATTGTATATGAGGGAGTTGCACTGAAAACTTAGAATTTACTGAAAAAACCCGCATTAGACGAAATCCACAGTGTAGTACACTGTATATGAGTGAGTTGCACTGAAAAACTTAGAATTTACTGAAAAACCCGCATTAGACGAAATGCACAGTGTAGTACATTGTATATGAGTGAGTTGCACTGAAAAACTTAGAATTTACTGAAAAAACCCGCATTAGACGAAATGCACAGTGTAGTATATTGAATATGAGTGAGTTGCACTGAAAAACTTAGAATTTACTGAAAAACCCGCATTAGACGAAATGCACAGTGTAGTACATTGTATATGAGTGAGTTGCACTGAAAAACTTAGAATTTACTGAAAAACCCGCATTAGACGAAATGCACAGTGTAGTATATTGTATATGAGAGAGTTGCACTGAAAAACTTAGAATTTACTGAAAAACCCGCATTAGACGAAATGCACAGTGTAGTACATTGTATATGAGTGAGTTTCACTGAAAAACTTAGAATTTACTGAAAAACCCGCTTTAGATGAAATGTACAGTGTAGTACATAGTATATGAGTGAGTTGCACTGAAAAACTTAGAATTTACTGAAAAATCCGCATTAGACGAAATGAACAGTGTAGTACATAGTATATGAGTGAGTTGCACTGAAAAACTTAGAATTTACTGAAAAATCCGCATTAGACGAAATGAACAGTGTAGTACATAGTATATGAGTGAGTTGCACTGAAAAACTTAGAATTTACTGAAAAACCCGCATTAGACGAAATGAACAGTGTAGTACATAGTATATGAGTGAGTTGCACTGAAAAACTTAGAATTTACTGAAAAACCCGCATTAGACGAAATGCACAGTGTAGTACATTGAATATGAGTGAGTTGCACTGAAAAACTTAGAATTTACTGAAAACCCGCATTAGACGAAATGCACAGTTTAGTACATTGTATATGAGTGAGTTGCACTGAAAAACTTAGAATTTACTGAAAAACCCGCATTAGAGGAAATGCACAGTGTAGTACATTGTATATGAGTGAGTTGCACTGAAAAACTTAGAATTTACTGAAAAACCCGCATTATACGAAATGCACAGTGTAGACATTGTATATGAGTGAGTTGCACTGAAAAACTTAGAATTTACTGAAAACCCGCATTAGACGAAATGCACAGTGTAGTATATTGTATATGAGTGAGTTGCACTGAAAAACTTAGAATTTACTGAAAAACCCTCATTAGACGAAATGCACAGTGTAGTACATTGTATATGAGTGAGTTGCACTGAAAAACTTAGAATTTACTGAAAAACCCGCATTAGACGAAATGCACAGTGTAGTACATTGTATATGAGTGAGTTGCACTGAAAAACTTAGAAATTTACTGAAAAACCCGCATTAGACGAAATGCACAGTGTAGTACATTGTATATGAGTGAGTTGCACTGAAAAACTTAGAATTTACTGAAAAACCCGCATTAGACGAAATCCACAGTGTAGTACACTGTATATGAGTGAGTTGCACCTGAAAAACTTAGAATTTACTGAAAAACCCCGCATTAGACGAAATGCACAGTGTAGTACATTGTATATGAGTGAGTTGCACTGAAAAAACTTAGAATTTACTGAAAAACCCGCATTAGACGAAATGCACAGTGTAGTACATTGAATATGAGTGAGTTGCACTGAAAAACTTAGAATTTACTGAAAAACCCGCATTAGATGAAATGCACAGTGTAGTACATTGTATATGAGTGAGTTGCACTGAAAAACTTAGAATTTACTGAAAAACCCGCATTAGACGAAATGCACAGTGTAGTATATTGTATATGAGAGAGTTGCACTGAAAAACTTAGAATTTACTGAAAAACCCGCATTAGACGAAATGCACAGTGTAGTACATTGTATATGAGTGAGTTTCACTGAAAAACTTAGAATTTACTGAAAAACCCCCTTAAGACGAAATGTACAGGTGTAGTACATAGTATATGAGTGAGTTGCACTGAAAAACTTAGAATTTACTGAAAAACCCGCATTAGACGAATGAACAGTGTAGTACATAGTATATGAGTGAGTTGCACTGAAAAACTTAGAATTTACTGAAAAACCCGCATTAGACGAAATCCACAGTGTAGTACATTGTATATGAGTGAGTTGCACTGAGAAAACTTAGAATTTAGTGAAAAAACCCGCATTAGACGAAATGCACAGTGTAGTACATTGAATATGAGTGAGTTGCACTGAAAAACTTAGAATTTACTGAAAAACCCGCATTAGACGAAATGCACAGTGTAGTACATTGTATATGAGTGAGTTGCACTGAAAAACTTAGAATTTACTGAAAAACCCGCATAGACGAAATGCACAGTGTAGTACATTGTATATGAGTGAGTTGCACTGAAAAACTTAGAATTTACTGAAAAACCCGCATTAGACGAAATGCAACAGTGTAGTACATTGTATATGAGTGAGTTGCACTGAAAAACTTAGAATTTACTGAAAAACCCGCATTAGACGAAATGCACAGTGTAGTATATTGTATATGAGTGAGTTGCACTGAAAAACTTAGAATTTACTGAAAAACCCGCTTTAGACGAAATGTACAGTGTAGTACATAGTATATGAGTGAGATTGCACTGAAAAACTTAGAATTTACTGAAAAACCCGCATTAGACGAAATCCACAGTGTAGTACATAGTATATGAGTGAGATGCACTGAAAAAGCTTAGAATTTACTGAAAAACCCGCATTAGACGAAATCCACAGTGTAGTACAATGTATATGAGTGAGTTGCACTGAAAAACTTAGAATTTACTGAAAACCCGCATTAGACGAAATCCACAGTGTAGTACATTGTATATGAGTGAGTTGCAGTGAAAAACTTAGAATTTACTGAAAAACCCGCATTAGACGAAATCCACAGTGTAGTACATTGTATATGAGTGAGTTGCACTGAAAAACTTAGAATTTACTGAAAAACCCGCATTAGACGAAATCCACAGTGTAGTACATTGTATATGAGTGAGTTGCACTGAAAAACTTAGAATTTACTGAAAAACCCGCATTAGACGAAATCCACAGTGTAGTACACTGTATATGAGTGAGTTGCACTGAAAAACTTAGAATTTACTGAAAAACCCGCATTAGACGAAATGCACAGTGTAGTACATTGAATATGAGTGAGTTGCACTGAAAAACTTAGAATTTACTGAAAAAACCCGCATTAGACGAAATGCACAGTGTAGTACATTGTATATGAGTGAGTTGCACTGAAAAACTTAGAATTTACTGAAAAAACCCGCATTAGACGAAATCCACAGTGTAGTACATTGTATATGAGTGAGTTGCACTGAAAAACTTAGAATTTACTGAAAAACCCCGCATTAGACGAAATGCACAGTGTAGTACATTGTATATGAGTGAGTTGCACTGAAAAACTTAGAATTTACTGAAAAACCCGCATTAGACGAAATGCACAGTGTAGTACATTGTATATGAGTGAGTTGCACTGAAAACTTAGAATTTACTGAAAAACCCGCATTAGACGAAATGCACAGTGTAGTACATTGTATATGAGTGAGTTGCACTGAAAAACTTAGAATTTACTGAAAAAACCCGCATTAGAACCGAAATGCACTGTGTAGTACATTGTATATGAGTGAGTTGCACTGAAAAACTTAGAATTTACTGAAAAACCCGCATTAGACGAAATGCACAGTGTAGTGCATTGTATATGAGTGAGGTTGCACTGAAAAACTTAGAATTTACTGAAAAACCCGCATTAGACGAAATGCACAGTGTAGTACATTGTATATGAGTGAGTTGCACTGAAAAACTTAGAATTTACTGAAAAACCCGCATTAGACGAAATGCACAGTGTAGTATATTGTATATGAGTGAGTTGCACTGAAAAACTTAGAATTTACTGAAAAACCCGCATTAGACGAAATGCACAGTGTAGTACATTGTATATGCGTGAGTTGCACTGAAAAACTTAAAATTTACTGAAAAACCCGCTTTAGACGAAATGTACAGTGTAGAACATAGTATATGAGTGAGTTGCACTGAAAAACTTAGAATTTACTGAAAAACCCGCATTAGACGAAATGCACAGTGTAGTACATTGTATATGAGTGAGTTGCACTGAAAAACTTAGAATTTACTGAAAAACCCGCATTAGACGAAATGCACAGTGTAGTGCATTGTATATGAGTGAGTTGCACTGAAAAACTTAGAATTTACTGAAAAACCCGCATTAGACGAAATGCACAGTGTAGTACATTGTATATGAGTGAGTTGCACTGAAAAACTTAGAATTTACTGAAAAACCCGCATAAGACGAAATGCACAGTGTAGTATATTGTATATGAGTGAGTTGCACTGAAAAACTTAGAATTTACTGAAAAACCCGCATTAGACGAAATGCACAGTGTAGTACATTGTATATGAGTGAGTTGCACTGAAAAACTTAGAATTTACTGAAAAACCCGCATAGACGAAATGCACAGTGTAGTACATTGTATATGAGTGAGTTGCACTGAAAAACTTAGAATTTACTGAAAAACCCGCATTAGACGAAATGCACAGTGTAGTACATTGTATATGAGTGAGTTGCACTGAAAAACTTAGAATTACTGAAAAACCCGCATTAGACGAAATGCACAGTGTAGTATATTGTATATGAGTGAGTTGCACTGAAAAACTTAGAATTTACTGAAAAACCCGCTTTAGACGAAATGTACAGTGTAGTACATAGTATATGAGTGAGTTGCACTGAAAAACTTAGAATTTACTGAAAAACCCGCATTAGACGAAATCCACAGTGTAGTACATAGTATATGAGTGAGATGCACTGAAAAACTTAGAATTTACTGAAAAACCCGCATTAGACGAAATCCACAGTGTAGTACAATGTATATGAGTGAGTTGCACTGAAAAACTTAGAATTTACTGAAAAAACCCGCATTAGACGAAATCCACAGTGTAGTACATTGTATATGAGTGAGTTGCAGTGAAAAACTTAGAATTTACTGAAAAACCCGCATTAGACGAAATCCACAGTGTAGTACATTGTATATGAGTGAGTTGCACTGAAAAACTTAGAATTTACTGAAAAACCCGCATTAGACGAAATCCACAGTGTAGTACATTGTATATGAGTGAGTTGCACTGAAAAACTTAGAATTTACTGAAAAACCCGCATTAGACGAAATCCACAGTGTAGTACACTGTATATGAGTGAGTTGCACTGAAAAACTTAGAATTTACTGAAAAACCGCATTAGACGAAATGCACAGTGTAGTACATTGAATATGAGTGAGTTGCACTGAAAAACTTAGAATTTACTGAAAAACCCGCATTAGACGAAATGCACAGTGTAGTACATTGTATATGAGTGAGTTGCACTGAAAAACTTAGAATTTACTGAAAAACCCGCATTAGACGAAATCCACAGTGTAGTACATTGTATATGAGTGAGTTGCACTGAAAAACTTAGAATTTACTGAAAAACCCGCATTAGACGAAATGCACAGTGTAGTACATTGTATATGAGTGAGTTGCACTGAAAAACTTAGAATTTACTGAAAAACCCGCATTAGACGAAATGCACAGTGTAGTACATTGTATATGAGTGAGTTGCACTGAAAAACTTAGAATTTACTGAAAAACCCGCATTAGACGAAATGCACAGTGTAGTACATTGTATATGAGTGAGTTGCACTGAAAAACTTAGAATTTACTGAAAAACCCGCATTAGACGAAATGCACTGTGTAGTACATTGTATATGAGTGAGTTGCACTGAAAAACTTAGAATTTACTGAAAAACCCGCATTAGACGAAATGCACAGTGTAGTGCATTGTATATGAGTGAGTTGCACTGAAAAACTTAGAATTTACTGAAAAACCCGCATTAGACGAAATGCACAGTGTAGTACATTGTATATGAGTGAGTTGCACTGAAAAACTTAGAATTTACTGAAAAACCCGCATTAGACGAAATGCACAGTGTAGTACATTGTATATGAGTGAGTTGCACTGAAAAACTTAGAATTTACTGAAAAACCCGCATTAGACGAAATGCACAGTGTAGTACATTGTATATGAGTGAGTTGCACTGAAAAACTTAGAATTTACTGAAAAACCCGCATTAGACGAAATGCACAGTGTAGTACATTGTATATGAGTGAGTTGCACTGAAAAACTTAGAATTTACTGAAAAACCCGCATTAGACGAAATGCACAGTGTAGTACATTGTATATGAGTGAGTTGCACTGAAAAACTTAGAATTTACTGAAAAACCCGCATTAGACGAAATGCACAGTGTAGTGCATTGTATATGAGTGAGTTGCACTGAAAAACTTAGAATTTACTGAAAAACCCGCATTAGACGAAATGCACAGTGTAGTACATTGTATATGAGTGAGTTGCACTGAAAAACTTAGAATTTACTGAAAAACCCGCATTAGACGAAATGCACAGTGTAGTATATTGTATATGAGTGAGTTGCACTGAAAAACTTAGAATTTACTGAAAAACCCGCATTAGACGAAATGCACAGTGTAGTACATTGTATATGAGTGAGTTGCACTGAAAAACTTAAAATTTACTGAAAAACCCGCTTTAGACGAAATGTACAGTGTAGTACATAGTATATGAGTGAGTTGCACTGAAAAACTTAGAATTTACTGAAAAACCCGCATTAGACGAAATGAACAGTGTAGTACATAGTATATGAGTGAGTTGCACTGAAAAACTTAGAATTTACTGAAAAACCCG
>NW_028227738.1:0-33625 GCF_978045245.1 Mus caroli | reverse complement strand
TTAGACGAAATGCACAGTGTAGTACATTGTATATGAGTGAGTTGCACTGAAAAACTTAGAATTTACTGAAAAACCCGCATTAGACGAAATGCACAGTGTAGTACATTGAATATGAGTGAGTTGCACTGAAAAACTTAGAATTTACTGAAAAACCCGCATTAGACGAAATGCACAGTGTAGTACATTGTATATGAGTGAGTTGCACTGAAAAACTTAGAATTTACTGAAAAACCCGCATTAGACGAAATGCACAGTGTAGTACATTGTATATGAGTGAGTTGCACTGAAAAACTTAGAATTTACTGAAAAAACCCGCATTAGACGAAATGCACAGTGTAGTACATTGTATATGAGTGAGTTGCACTGAAAAACTTAGAAATTACTGAAAAACCCGCATTAGACGAAAGCACAGTGTAGTACATTGCACTGAAAAACTTAGAATTACTGAAAAACCCGCATTAGACGAAATGCACAGTGTAGTACATTGTATATGAGTGAGTTGCACTGAAAAACTTAGAATTTACTGAAAAACCCGCATTAGACGAAATGCACAGTGTAGTACATTGAATATGAGTGAGTTGCACTGAAAAACTTAGAATTTACTGAAAAACCCGCATTAGACGAAATGCACAGTGTAGTACATTGTATATGAGTGAGTTGCACTGAAAAACTTAGAATTTACTGAAAAACCCGCATTAGACGAAATCCACAGTGTAGTACATTGTATATGAGTGAATTGCACTGAAAAACTTAGAATTTACTGAAAAACCCGCATTAGACGAAATGCACAGTTTAGTACATTGTATATGAGTGAGTTGCACTGAAAAACTTAGAATTTACTGAAAAACCCGCATTAGAAGAAATGCACAGTGTAGTACATTGTATATGAGTGAGTTGCACTGAAAAACTTAGAATTTACTGAAAAACCCGCATTAGACGAAATGCACAGTGTAGTACATTGTATATGAGTGAGTTGCACTGAAAAACTTAGAATTTACTGAAAAACCCGCATTAGACGAAATGCACAGTGTAGTACATTGTATATGAGTGAGTTGCACTGAAAAACTTAGAATTTACTGAAAAACCCGCATTAGACGAAATGCACAGTGTAGTACATTGTATATGAGTGAGTTGCACTGAAAAACTTAGAATTTACTGAAAAACCCGCATTAGACGAAATGCACAGTGTAGTACATTGAATATGAGTGAGTTGCACTGAAAAACTTAGAATTTACTGAAAAACCCGCATTAGACGAAATGAACAGTGTAGTACATAGTATATGAGTGAGTTGCACTGAAAAACTTAGAATTTACTGAAAAACCCGCATTAGACGAAATCCACAGTGTAGTACATTGTATATGAGTGAGTTGCACTGAAAAACTTAGAATTTACTGAAAAACCCGCATTAGACGAAATCCACAGTGTAGAACATTGTATATGAGTGAGTTGCACTGAAAAACTTAGAATTTACTGAAAAACCCGCATTAGACGAAATGCACAGTGTAGTACATTGTATATGAGTGAGTTGCACTGAAAAACTTAGAATTTACTGAAAAACCCGCATTAGACGAAATGCACAGTGTAGTACATAGTATATGAGTGAGTTGCACTGAAAAACTTAGAATTTACTGAAAAAACCGCATTAGACGAAATGCACAGTGTAGTACATTGGATATGAGTGAGTTGCACTGAAAAACTTAGAATTTACTGAAAAACCCGCATTAGACGAAATGCACAGTGTAGTACATTGTATATGACTGAGTTGCACTGAAAAATTTAGAATTTACTGAAAAACCCGCATTAGACGAAATGCACAGTGTAGTACATTGTATATGACTGAGTTGCACTGAAAAACTTAGAATTTACTGAAAAACCCGCATTAGACGAAATGCACAGTGTAGTACATTGTATATGAGTGAGTTGCACTGAAAAACTTAGAATTTACTGAAAAACCCGCATTAGACGAAATGCACAGTGTAGTACATTGTATATGAGTGAGTTGCACTGAAAAACTTTAGAATTTACTGAAAAAACCGCATTAGACGAAATGCACATGTAGTACATTGTATATGAGTGAGTGCACTGAAAAACTTAGAATTTACTGAAAATCCCGCATTAGACGAAATGCACAGTGTAGTACATTGTATATGAGTGAGTTGCACTGAAAAACTTAGAATTTACTGAAAAACCCCCATTAGACGAAATGCACAGTGTAGTACATTGTATATGAGTGAGTTGCACTGAAAAACTTAGAATTTACTGAAAAACCAGCATTAGACGAAATACACAGTGTAGTACATTGTATATGAGTGAGTTGCACTGAAAAATTTAGAATTTACTGAAAAACCCGCATTAGACGAAATGCACAGTGTAGTACATTGTATATGAGTGAGTTGCACTGAAAAACTTAGAAATTACTGAAAAACCCGCATTAGACGAAATGCACAGTGTAGTACATTGTATATGAGTGAGTTGCACTGAAAAACTTAGAAATTACTGAAAAACCCGCATTAGACGAAAGCACAGTGTAGTACATTGCACTGAAAAACTTAGAATTTACTGAAAAACCCGCATTAGACGAAATGCACAGTGTAGTACATTGTATATGAGTGAGTTGCACTGAAAAACTTAGAATTTACTGAAAAACCCGCATTAGACGAAATGCACAGTGTAGTACATTGAATATGAGTGAGTTGCACTGAAAAACTTAGAATTTACTGAAAAACCCGCATTAGACGAAATGCACAGTGTAGTACATTGTATATGAGTGAGTTGCACTGAAAAACTTAGAATTTACTGAAAAACCCGCATTAGACGAAATCCACAGTGTAGTACATTGTATATGAGTGAATTGCACTGAAAAACTTAGAATTTACTGAAAAACACGCATTAGACGAAATGCACAGTGTAGTACATTGTATATGAGTGAGTTGCACTGAAAAACTTAGAATTTACTGAAAAACCCGCATTAGAAGAAAGAAATGCACAGTGTAGTACATTGTATATGAGTGAGTTGCACTGAAAAACTTAGAATTTACTGAAAAACCCGCATTAGACGAAATGCACAGTGTAGTACATTGTATATGAGTGAGTTGCACTGAAAAACTTAGAAATTACTGAAAAACCCGCATTAGACGAAAGCACAGTGTAGTACATTGCACTGAAAAACTTAGAATTACTGAAAAACCCGCATTAGACGAAATGCACAGTGTAGTACATTGTATATGAGTGAGTTGCACTGAAAAACTTAGAATTTACTGAAAAACCCGCATTAGACGAAATGCACAGTGTAGTACATTGAATATGAGTGAGTTGCACTGAAAAACTTAGAATTTACTGAAAAACCCGCATTAGACGAAATGCACAGTGTAGTACATAGTATATGAGTGAGTTGCACTGAAAAACTTAGAATTTACTGAAAAACCCGCATTAGACGAAATGCACAGTGTAGTACATAGTATATGAGTGAGTTGCACTGAAAAACTTAGAATTTACTGAAAAAACCGCATTAGACGAAATGCACAGTGTAGTACATTGGATATGAGTGAGTTGCACTGAAAAACTTAGAATTTACTGAAAAACCCGCATTAGACGAAATGCACAGTGTAGTACATTGTATATGACTGAGTTGCACTGAAAAATTTAGAATTTACTGAAAAACCCGCATTAGACGAAATGCACAGTGTAGTACATTGTATATGACTGAGTTGCACTGAAAAACTTAGAATTTACTGAAAAACCCGCATTAGACGAAATGCACAGTGTAGTACATTGTATATGAGTGAGTTGCACTGAAAAACTTAGAATTTACTGAAAAACCCGCATTAGACGAAATGCACAGTGTAGTACATTGTATATGAGTGAGTTGCACTGAAAAACTTAGAATTTACTGAAAAAACCGCATTAGACGAAATGCACATGTAGTACATTGTATATGAGTGAGGTGCACTGAAAAACTTAGAATTTACTGAAAATCCCGCATTAGACGAAATGCACAGTGTAGTACATTGTATATGAGTGAGTTGCACTGAAAAACTTAGAATTTACTGAAAAACCCCCATTAGACGAAATGCACAGTGTAGTACATTGTATATGAGTGAGTTGCACTGAAAAACTTAGAATTTACTGAAAAACCAGCATTAGACGAAATGCACAGTGTAGTACATTGTATATGAGTGAGTTGCACTGAAAAACTTAGAATTTACTGAAAAACCCGCATTAGACGAAATGCACAGTGTAGTACATTGTATATGAGTGAGTTGCACTGAAAAACTTAGAAATTACTGAAAAACCCGCATTAGACGAAATGCACAGTGTAGTACATTGTATATGAGTGAGTTGCACTGAAAAACTTAGAAATTACTGAAAAACCCGCATTAGACGAAAGCACAGTGTAGTACATTGCACTGAAAAACTTAGAATTTACTGAAAAACCCGCATTAGACGAAATGCACAGTGTAGTACATTGTATATGAGTGAGTTGCACTGAAAAACTTAGAATTTACTGAAAAACCCGCATTAGACGAAATGCACAGTGTAGTACATTGAATATGAGTGAGTTGCACTGAAAAACTTAGAATTTACTGAAAAACCCGCATTAGACGAAATGCACAGTGTAGTACATTGTATATGAGTGAGTTGCACTGAAAAACTTAGAATTTACTGAAAAACCCGCATTAGACGAAATCCACAGTGTAGTACATTGTATATGAGTGAATTGCACTGAAAAACTTAGAATTTACTGAAAAACACGCATTAGACGAAATGCACAGTGTAGTACATTGTATATGAGTGAGTTGCACTGAAAAACTTAGAATTTACTGAAAAACCCGCATTAGAAGAAAGAAATGCACAGTGTAGTACATTGTATATGAGTGAGTTGCACTGAAAAACTTAGAATTTACTGAAAAACCCGCATTAGACGAAATGCACAGTGTAGTACATTGTATATGAGTGAGTTGCACTGAAAAACTTAGAAATTACTGAAAAACCCGCATTAGACGAAAGCACAGTGTAGTACATTGCACTGAAAAACTTAGAATTACTGAAAAACCCGCATTAGACGAAATGCACAGTGTAGTACATTGTATATGAGTGAGTTGCACTGAAAAACTTAGAATTTACTGAAAAACCCGCATTAGACGAAATGCACAGTGTAGTACATTGAATATGAGTGAGTTGCACTGAAAAACTTAGAATTTACTGAAAAACCCGCATTAGACGAAATGCACAGTGTAGTACATTGTATATGAGTGAGTTGCACTGAAAAACTTAGAATTTACTGAAAAACCCGCATTAGACGAAATGCACAGTGTAGTACATTGAATATGAGTGAGTTGCACTGAAAAACTTAGAATTTACTGAAAAACCCGCATTAGACGAAATGAACAGTGTAGTACATAGTATATGAGTGAGTTGCACTGAAAAACTTAGAATTTACTGAAAAACCCGCATTAGACGAAATCCACAGTGTAGTACATTGTATATGAGTGAGTTGCACTGAAAAACTTAGAATTTACTGAAAAACCCGCATTAGACGAAATCCACAGTGTAGAACATTGTATATGAGTGAGTTGCACTGAAAAACTTAGAATTTACTGAAAAACCCGCATTAGACGAAATGCACAGTGTAGTACATTGTATATGAGTGAGTTGCACTGAAAAACTTAGAATTTACTGAAAAACCCGCATTAGACGAAATGCACAGTGTAGTACATAGTATATGAGTGAGTTGCACTGAAAAACTTAGAATTTACTGAAAAAACCGCATTAGACGAAATGCACAGTGTAGTACATTGGATATGAGTGAGTTGCACTGAAAAACTTAGAATTTACTGAAAAACCCGCATTAGACGAAATGCACAGTGTAGTACATTGTATATGACTGAGTTGCACTGAAAAATTTAGAATTTACTGAAAAACCCGCATTAGACGAAATGCACAGTGTAGTACATTGTATATGACTGAGTTGCACTGAAAAACTTAGAATTTACTGAAAAACCCGCATTAGACGAAATGCACAGTGTAGTACATTGTATATGAGTGAGTTGCACTGAAAAACTTAGAATTTACTGAAAAACCCGCATTAGACGAAATGCACAGTGTAGTACATTGTATATGAGTGAGTTGCACTGAAAAACTTAGAATTTACTGAAAAAACCGCATTAGACGAAATGCACATGTAGTACATTGTATATGAGTGAGGTGCACTGAAAAACTTAGAATTTACTGAAAATCCCGCATTAGACGAAATGCACAGTGTAGTACATTGTATATGAGTGAGTTGCACTGAAAAACTTAGAATTTACTGAAAAACCCCCATTAGACGAAATGCACAGTGTAGTACATTGTATATGAGTGAGTTGCACTGAAAAACTTAGAATTTACTGAAAAACCAGCATTAGACGAAATACACAGTGTAGTACATTGTATATGAGTGAGTTGCACTGAAAAATTTAGAATTTACTGAAAAACCCGCATTAGACGAAATGCACAGTGTAGTACATTGTATATGAGTGAGTTGCACTGAAAAACTTAGAAATTACTGAAAAACCCGCATTAGACGAAATGCACAGTGTAGTACATTGTATATGAGTGAGTTGCACTGAAAAACTTAGA
This sequence comes from Mus caroli, assembly GCF_978045245.1. Taxonomy (NCBI): domain Eukaryota; kingdom Metazoa; phylum Chordata; class Mammalia; order Rodentia; family Muridae; genus Mus; species Mus caroli. The sequence goes on along the minus strand of NW_028227738.1, from coordinate 27,006 downwards.
AATTACTGAAAAACCCGCATTAGACGAAAGCACAGTGTAGTACATTGCACTGAAAAACTTAGAATTTACTGAAAAACCCGCATTAGACGAAATGCACAGTGTAGTACATTGTATATGAGTGAGTTGCACTGAAAAACTTAGAATTTACTGAAAAACCCGCATTAGACGAAATGAACAGTGTAGTACATTGAATATGAGTGAGTTGCACTGAAAAACTTAGAATTTACTGAAAAACCCGCATTAGACGAAATGCACAGTGTAGTACATTGTATATGAGTGAGTTGCACTGAAAAACTTAGAATTTACTGAAAAACCCGCATTAGACGAAATCCACAGTGTAGTACATTGTATATGAGTGAATTGCACTGAAAAACTTAGAATTTACTGAAAAACACGCATTAGACGAAATGCACAGTGTAGTACATTGTATATGAGTGAGTTGCACTGAAAAACTTAGAATTTACTGAAAAACCCGCATTAGAAGAAAGAAATGCACAGTGTAGTACATTGTATATGAGTGAGTTGCACTGAAAAACTTAGAATTTACTGAAAAACCCGCATTAGACGAAATGCACAGTGTAGTACATTGTATATGAGTGAGTTGCACTGAAAAACTTAGAAATTACTGAAAAACCCGCATTAGACGAAAGCACAGTGTAGTACATTGCACTGAAAAACTTAGAATTACTGAAAAACCCGCATTAGACGAAATGCACAGTGTAGTACATTGTATATGAGTGAGTTGCACTGAAAAACTTAGAATTTACTGAAAAACCCGCATTAGACGAAATGCACAGTGTAGTACATTGAATATGAGTGAGTTGCACTGAAAAACTTAGAATTTACTGAAAAACCCGCATTAGACGAAATGCACAGTGTAGTACATAGTATATGAGTGAGTTGCACTGAAAAACTTAGAATTTACTGAAAAACCCGCATTAGACGAAATGCACAGTGTAGTACATAGTATATGAGTGAGTTGCACTGAAAAACTTAGAATTTACTGAAAAAACCGCATTAGACGAAATGCACAGTGTAGTACATTGGATATGAGTGAGTTGCACTGAAAAACTTAGAATTTACTGAAAAACCCGCATTAGACGAAATGCACAGTGTAGTACATTGTATATGACTGAGTTGCACTGAAAAATTTAGAATTTACTGAAAAACCCGCATTAGACGAAATGCACAGTGTAGTACATTGTATATGACTGAGTTGCACTGAAAAACTTAGAATTTACTGAAAAACCCGCATTAGACGAAATGCACAGTGTAGTACATTGTATATGAGTGAGTTGCACTGAAAAACTTAGAATTTACTGAAAAACCCGCATTAGACGAAATGCACAGTGTAGTACATTGTATATGAGTGAGTTGCACTGAAAAACTTAGAATTTACTGAAAAAACCGCATTAGACGAAATGCACATGTAGTACATTGTATATGAGTGAGGTGCACTGAAAAACTTAGAATTTACTGAAAATCCCGCATTAGACGAAATGCACAGTGTAGTACATTGTATATGAGTGAGTTGCACTGAAAAACTTAGAATTTACTGAAAAACCCCCATTAGACGAAATGCACAGTGTAGTACATTGTATATGAGTGAGTTGCACTGAAAAACTTAGAATTTACTGAAAAACCAGCATTAGACGAAATGCACAGTGTAGTACATTGTATATGAGTGAGTTGCACTGAAAAATTTAGAATTTACTGAAAAACCCGCATTAGACGAAATGCACAGTGTAGTACATTGTATATGAGTGAGTTGCACTGAAAAACTTAGAAATTACTGAAAAACCCGCATTAGACGAAATGCACAGTGTAGTACATTGTATATGAGTGAGTTGCACTGAAAAACTTAGAAATTACTGAAAAACCCGCATTAGACGAAAGCACAGTGTAGTACATTGCACTGAAAAACTTAGAATTTACTGAAAAACCCGCATTAGACGAAATGCACAGTGTAGTACATTGTATATGAGTGAGTTGCACTGAAAAACTTAGAATTTACTGAAAAACCCGCATTAGACGAAATGCACAGTGTAGTACATTGAATATGAGTGAGTTGCACTGAAAAACTTAGAATTTACTGAAAAACCCGCATTAGACGAAATGCACAGTGTAGTACATTGTATATGAGTGAGTTGCACTGAAAAACTTAGAATTTACTGAAAAACCCGCATTAGACGAAATCCACAGTGTAGTACATTGTATATGAGTGAATTGCACTGAAAAACTTAGAATTTACTGAAAAACACGCATTAGACGAAATGCACAGTGTAGTACATTGTATATGAGTGAGTTGCACTGAAAAACTTAGAATTTACTGAAAAACCCGCATTAGAAGAAAGAAATGCACAGTGTAGTACATTGTATATGAGTGAGTTGCACTGAAAAACTTAGAATTTACTGAAAAACCCGCATTAGACGAAATGCACAGTGTAGTACATTGTATATGAGTGAGTTGCACTGAAAAACTTAGAAATTACTGAAAAACCCGCATTAGACGAAAGCACAGTGTAGTACATTGCACTGAAAAACTTAGAATTACTGAAAAACCCGCATTAGACGAAATGCACAGTGTAGTACATTGTATATGAGTGAGTTGCACTGAAAAACTTAGAATTTACTGAAAAACCCGCATTAGACGAAATGCACAGTGTAGTACATTGAATATGAGTGAGTTGCACTGAAAAACTTAGAATTTACTGAAAAACCCGCATTAGACGAAATGCACAGTGTAGTACATTGTATATGAGTGAGTTGCACTGAAAAACTTAGAATTTACTGAAAAACCCGCATTAGACGAAATCCACAGTGTAGTACATTGTATATGAGTGAATTGCACTGAAAAACTTAGAATTTACTGAAAAACCCGCATTAGACGAAATGCACAGTTTAGTACATTGTATATGAGTGAGTTGCACTGAAAAACTTAGAATTTACTGAAAAACCCGCATTAGAAGAAATGCACAGTGTAGTACATTGTATATGAGTGAGTTGCACTGAAAAACTTAGAATTTACTGAAAAACCCGCATTAGACGAATTGCACAGTGTAGTACATTGTATATGAGTGAGTTGCACTGAAAAACTTAGAATTTACTGAAAAACCCGCATTAGACGAAATGCACAGTGTAGTACATTGTATATGAGTGAGTTGCACTGAAAAACTTAGAATTTACTGAAAAACCCGCATTAGACGAAATGCACAGTGTAGTACATTGTATATGAGTGAGTTGCACTGAAAAACTTAGAATTTACTGAAAAACCTGCATTAGACGAAATGCACAGTGTAGTACATTGAATATGAGTGAGTTGCACTGAAAAACTTAGAATTTACTGAAAAACCCGCATTAGACGAAATGAACAGTGTAGTACATAGTATATGAGTGAGTTGCACTGAAAAACTTAGAATTTACTGAAAAACCCGCATTAGACGAAATCCACAGTGTAGTACATTGTATATGAGTGAGTTGCACTGAAAAACTTAGAATTTACTGAAAAACCCGCATTAGACGAAATCCACAGTGTAGTACATTGTATATGAGTGAGTTGCACTGAAAAACTTAGAATTTACTGAAAAACCCGCATTAGACGAAATCCACAGTGTAGTACATTGTATATGAGTGAGTTGCACTAAAAACTAAGAATTTACTGAAAAACCCGCATTAGACGAAATGTACAGTGTAGTACATAATATATGAGTGAGTTGCACTGAAAAACTTAGAATTTACTGAAAAACCCGCATTAGACGAAATGCACAGTGTAGTACATAGTATATGAGTGAGTTGCACTGAAAAACTTAGAATTTACTGAAAAAACCGCATTAGACGAAATGCACAGTGTAGTACATTGGATATGAGTGAGTTGCACTGAAAAACTTAGAATTTACTGAAAAACCCGCATTAGACGAAATGCACAGTGTAGTACATTGTATATGAGTGAGTTGCACTGAAAAACTTAGAATTTACTGAAAAACCCACATTAGACGAAATGCACAGTGTAGTACATTGTATATGACTGAGTTGCACTGAAAAACTTAGAATTTACTGAAAAACCCGCATTAGACGAAATGCACAGTGTAGTACATTGTATATGACTGAGTTGCACTGAAAAACTTAGAATTTACTGAAAAACCCGCATTAGACGAAATGCACAGTGTAGTACATTGTATATGAGTGAGTTGCACTGAAAAACTTAGAATTTACTGAAAAACCCGCATTAGACGAAATGCACAGTGTAGTACATTGTATATGAGTGAGTTGCACTGAAAAACTTAGAATTTACTGAAAAAACCGCATTAGACGAAATGCACAGTGTAGTACATTGTATATGAGTGAGTTGCACTGAAAAACTTAGAATTTACTGAAAAAACCGCATTAGACGAAATGCACAGTGTAGTACATTGTATATGAGTGAGTTGCACTGAAAAACTTAGAATTTACTGAAAAACCCGCATTAGACGAAATCCACAGTATAGTACACTGTATATGAGTGAGTTGCACTGAAAAACTTAGAATTTACTGAAAAACCCTCATTAGACGAAATGCACAGTGTAGTACATTGTATATGAGTGAGTTGCACTGAAAAACTTAGAATTTACTGAAAAACCCGCATTAGACGAAATCCACAGTGTAGTACATTGTATATGAGTGAATTGCACTGAAAAACTTAGAAATTACTGAAAAACCCGCATTAGACGAAAGCACAGTGTAGTACATTGCACTGAAAAACTTAGAATTTACTGAAAAACCCGCATTAGACGAAATGCACAGTGTAGTACATTGTATATGAGTGAGTTGCACTGAAAAACTTAGAATTTACTGAAAAACCCGCATTAGACGAAATGCACAGTGTAGTACATTGAATATGAGTGAGTTGCACTGAAAAACTTAGAATTTACTGAAAAACCCGCATTAGACGAAATGCACAGTGTAGTACATTGTATATGAGTGAGTTGCACTGAAAAACTTAGAATTTACTGAAAAACCCGCATTAGACGAAATCCACAGTGTAGTACATTGTATATGAGTGAATTGCACTGAAAAACTTAGAATTTACTGAAAAACCCGCATTAGACGAAATGCACAGTTTAGTACATTGTATATGAGTGAGTTGCACTGAAAAACTTAGAAATTACTGAAAAACCCGCATTAGAAGAAATGCACAGTGTAGTACATTGTATATGAGTGAGTTGCACTGAAAAACTTAGAATTTACTGAAAAACCCGCATTAGACGAAATCCACAGTGTAGTACATTGTATATGAGTGAATTGCACTGAAAAACTTAGAATTTACTGAAAAACCCGCATTAGACGAAATGCACAGTTTAGTACATTGTATATGAGTGAGTTGCACTGAAAAACTTAGAAATTACTGAAAAACCCGCATTAGAAGAAATGCACAGTGTAGTACATTGTATATGAGTGAGTTGCACTGAAAAACTTAGAATTTACTGAAAAACCCGCATTAGACGAAATGCACAGTGTAGTACATTGTATATGAGTGAGTTGCACTGAAAAACTTAGAATTTACTGAAAAACCCGCATTAGACGAAATGCACAGTGTAGTACATTGTATATGAGTGAGTTGCACTGAAAAACTTAGAATTTACTGAAAAACCCGCATTAGACGAAATGCACAGTGTAGTACATTGTATATGAGTGAGTTGCACTGAAAAACTTAGAATTTACTGAAAAACCCGCATTAGACGAAATGCACAGTGTAGTACAATGATTATGAGTGAGTTGCACTGAAAAACTTAGAATTTACTGAAAAACCCGCATTAGACGAAATGAACAGTGTAGTACATAGTATATGAGTGAGTTGCACTGAAAAACTTAGAATTTACTGAAAAACCCGCATTAGACGAAATCCACAGTGTAGTACATTGTATATGAGTGAGTTGCACTGAAAAACTTAGAATTTACTGAAAAACCCGCATTAGACGAAATGCACAGTGTAGTACATTGTATATGAGTGAGTTGCACTGAAAAACTTAGAATTTACTGAAAAACCCGCATTAGACGAAATCCACAGTGTAGTACATTGTATATGAGTGAGTTGCACTGAAAAACTTAGAATTTACTGAAAAACCCGCATTAGACGAAATCCACAGTGTAGTACATTGTATATGAGTGAGTTGCACTGAAAAACTTAGAATTTACTGAAAAACCCGCATTAGACGAAATCCACAGTGTAGTACATTGTATATGAGTGAGTTGCACTAAAAACTTAGAATTTACTGAAAAACCCGCATTAGACGAAATGTACAGTGTAGTACATAATATATGAGTGAGTTGCACTGAAAAACTTAGAATTTACTGAAAAACCCGCATTAGACGAAATGCACAGTGTAGTACATAGTATATGAGTGAGTTGCACTGAAAAACTTAGAATTTACTGAAAAAACCGCATTAGACGAAATGCACAGTGTAGTACATTGGATATGAGTGAGTTGCACTGAAAAACTTAGAATTTACTGAAAAACCCGCATTAGACGAAATGCACAGTGTAGTACATTGTATATGAGTGAGTTGCACTGAAAAACTTAGAATTTACTGAAAAACCCGCATTAGACGAAATGCACACTGTAGTACATTGTATATGACTGAGTTGCACTGAAAAACTTAGAATTTACTGAAAAACCCGCATTAGACGAAATGCACAGTGTAGTACATTGTATATGACTGAGTTGCACTGAAAAACTTAGAATTTACTGAAAAACCCGCATTAGACGAAATGCACAGTGTAGTACATTGTATATGAGTGAGTTGCACTGAAAAACTTAGAATTTACTGAAAAACCCGCATTAGACGAAATGCACAGTGTAGTACATTGTATATGAGTGAGTTGCACTGAAAAACTTAGAATTTACTGAAAAAACCGCATTAGACGAAATGCACAGTGTAGTACATTGTATATGAGTGAGTTGCACTGAAAAACTTAGAATTTACTGAAAAAACCGCATTAGACGAAATGCACAGTGTAGTACATTGTATATGAGTGAGTTGCACTGAAAAACTTAGAATTTACTGAAAAACCCGCATTAGACGAAATCCACAGTGTAGTACATTGTATATGAGTGAGTTGCACTGAAAAACTTAGAATTTACTGAAAAACCCGCATTAGACGAAATCCACAGTGTATTACATTGTATATGAGTGAGTTGCACTAAAAACTTAGAATTTACTGAAAAACCCGCATTAGACGAAATGTACAGTGTAGTACATAATATATGAGTGAGTTGCACTGAAAAACTTAGAATTTACTGAAAAACCCGCATTAGACGAAATGCACAGTGTAGTACATAGTATATGAGTGAGTTGCACTGAAAAACTTAGAATTTACTGAAAAAACCGCATTAGACGAAATGCACAGTGTAGTACATTGGATATGAGTGAGTTGCACTGAAAAACTTAGAATTTACTGAAAAACCCGCATTAGACGAAATGCACAGTGTAGTACATTGTATATGAGTGAGTTGCACTGAAAAACTTAGAATTTACTGAAAAACCCGCATTAGACGAAATGCACAGTGTAGTACATTGTATATGACTGAGTTGCACTGAAAAACTTAGAATTTACTGAAAAACCCGCATTAGACGAAATGCACAGTGTAGTACATTGTATATGAGTGAGTTTCACTGAAAAACTTAGAATTTACTGAAAAACCCGCTTTAGACGAAATGTACAGTGTAGTACATAGTATATGAGTGAGTTGCACTGAAAAACTTAGAATTTACTGAAAAATCCGCATTAGACGAAATGAACAGTGTAGTACATAGTATATGAGTGAGTTGCACTGAAAAACTTAGAATTTACTGAAAAATCCGCATTAGACGAAATGAACAGTGTAGTACATAGTATATGAGTGAGTTGCACTGAAAAACTTAGAATTTACTGAAAAACCCGCATTAGACGAAATGAACAGTGTAGTACATAGTATATGAGTGAGTTGCACTGAAAAACTTAGAATTTACTGAAAAACCCGCATTAGACGAAATGCACAGTGTAGTACATTGTATATGAGTGAGTTGCACTGAAAAACTTAGAATTTACTGAAAAACCCGCATTAGACGAAATCCACAGTGTAGTACATTGTATATGAGTGAGTTGCACTGAAAAACTTAGAATTTACTGAAAAACCCGCATTAGACGAAATGCACATTGTATATGAGTGAGTTGCACTGAAAAACTTAGAATTTACTGAAAAACCCGCATTAGACGAAATGCACAGTGTAGTACATTGTATATGAGTGAGTTGCACTGAAAAACTTAGAATTTACTGAAAAACCCGCATTAGACGAAATGCACAGTGTAGTACATTGTATATGAGTGAGTTGCACTGAAAAACTTAGAATTTACTGAAAAACCCGCATTAGACGAAAGCACAGTGTAGTACATTGTATATGAGTGAGTTGCACTGAAAAACTTAGAATTTACTGAAAAACCCGCATTAGACGAAATGCACAGTGTAGTACATTGTATATTAGTGAGTTGCACTGAAAAACTTAGAATTTACAGAAAAACCCGCATTAGACGAAATGCACAGTGTAGTACATAGTATATGAGTGAGTTGCACTGAAAAACTTAGAATTTACTGAAAAACCCGCATTAGACGAAATGCACAGTGTAGTACATTGTATATGAGTGAGTTGCACTGAAAAACTTAGAATTTACTGAAAAACCCGCATTAGACGAAATGCACACTGTAGTACATTGTATATGAGTGAGTTGCACTGAAAAACTTAGAATTTACTGAAAAACCCGCATTAGACGAAATGCACAGTGTAGTACATTGTATATGAGTGAGTTGCACTGAAAAACTTAGAATTTACTGAAAAACCCGCATTAGACGAAATGCACAGTGTAGTACATTGTATATGAGTGAGTTGCACTGAAAAACTTAGAATTTACTGAAAAACCCGCATTAGACGAAATGCACAGTGTAGTACATTGAATATGAGTGAGTTGCACTGAAAAACTTAGAATTTACTGAAAAACCCGCATTAGACGAAATGCACAGTTTAGTACATTAAATATGAGTGAGTTGCACTGAAAAACTTAGAATTTACTGAAAAACCCGCATTAGACGAAATGCACAGTGTAGTACATTGTATATGAGTGAGTTGCACTGAAAAACTTAGAATTTACTGAAAAACCCGCATTATACGAAATGCACAGTGTAGTACATTGTATATGAGTGAGTTGCACTGAAAAACTTAGAATTTACTGAAAAACCCGCATTAGACGAAATGCACAGTGTAGTATATTGTATATGAGTGAGTTGCACTGAAAAACTTAGAATTTACTGAAAAACCCGCTTTAGACGAAATGTACAGTGTAGTACATAGTATATGAGTGAGTTGCACTGAAAACTTAGAATTTACTGAAAAACCCGCATTAGACGAAATGCACAGTGTAGTACATAGTATATGAGTGAGTTGCACTGAAAAACTTAGAATTTACTGAAAAATCCGCATTAGACGAAATGAACAGTGTAGTACATAGTATATGAGTGAGTTGCACTGAAAAACTTAGAATTTACTGAAAAATCCGCATTAGACGAAATGAACAGTGTAGTACATAGTATATGAGTGAGTTGCACTGAAAAACTTAGAATTTACTGAAAAACCCGCATTAGACGAAATGAACAGTGTAGTACATAGTATATGAGTGAGTTGCACTGAAAAACTTAGAATTTACTGAAAACCCGCATTAGACGAAATGCACAGTGTAGTACATTGTATATGAGTGAGTTGCACTGAAAAACTTAGAATTTACTGAAAAACCCGCATTAGACGAAATCCACAGTGTAGTACATTGTATATGAGTGAGTTGCACTGAAAAACTTAGAATTTACTGAAAAACCCGCATTAGACGAAATGCACATTGTATATGAGTGAGTTGCACTGAAAAACTTAGAATTTACTGAAAAACCCGCATTAGACGAAATGCACAGTGTAGTACATTGTATATGAGTGAGTTGCACTGAAAAACTTAGAATTTACTGAAAAACCCGCATTAGACGAAATGCACAGTGTAGTACATTGTATATGAGTGAGTTGCACTGAAAAACTTAGAATTTACTGAAAAACCCGCATTAGACGAAAGCACAGTGTAGTACATTGTATATGAGTGAGTTGCACTGAAAAACTTAGAATTTACTGAAAAACCCGCATTAGACGAAATGCACAGTGTAGTACATTGTATATTAGTGAGTTGCACTGAAAAACTTAGAATTTACAGAAAAACCCGCATTAGACGAAATGCACAGTGTAGTACATAGTATATGAGTGAGTTGCACTGAAAAACTTAGAATTTACTGAAAAACCCGCATTAGACGAAATGCACAGTGTAGTACATTGTATATGAGTGAGTTGCACTGAAAAACTTAGAATTTACTGAAAAACCCGCATTAGACGAAATGCACACTGTAGTACATTGTATATGAGTGAGTTGCACTGAAAAACTTAGAATTTACTGAAAAACCCGCATTAGACGAAATGCACAGTGTAGTACATTGTATATGAGTGAGTTGCACTGAAAAACTTAGAATTTACTGAAAAACCCGCATTAGACGAAATGCACAGTGTAGTACATTTTATATGAGTGAGTTGCACTGAAAAACTTAGAATTTACTGAAAAACCCGCATTAGACGAAATGCACAGTGTAGTACATTGAATATGAGTGAGTTGCACTGAAAAACTTAGAATTTACTGAAAAACCCGCATTAGACGAAATGCACAGTTTAGTACATTAAATATGAGTGAGTTGCACTGAAAAACTTAGAATTTACTGAAAAACCCGCATTAGACGAAATGCACAGTGTAGTACATTGTATATGAGTGAGTTGCACTGAAAAACTTAGAATTTACTGAAAAACCCGCATTATACGAAATGCACAGTGTAGTACATTGTATATGAGTGAGTTGCACTGAAAAACTTAGAATTTACTGAAAAACCCGCATTAGACGAAATGCACAGTGTAGTATATTGTATATGAGTGAGTTGCACTGAAAAACTTAGAATTTACTGAAAAACCCGCTTTAGACGAAATGTACAATGTAGTACATAGTATATGAGTGAGTTGCACTGAAAAACTTAGAATTTACTGAAAAACCCGCATTAGACGAAATGCACAGTGTAGTACATAGTATATGAGTGAGTTGCACTGAAAAACTTAGAATTTACTGAAAAATCCGCATTAGACGAAATGAACAGTGTAGTACATAGTATATGAGTGAGTTGCACTGAAAAACTTAGAATTTACTGAAAAATCCGCATTAGACGAAATGAACAGTGTAGTACATAGTATATGAGTGAGTTGCACTGAAAAACTTAGAATTTACTGAAAAACCGCATTAGACGAAATGCACAGTGTAGTACATAGTATATGAGTGAGTTGCACTGAAAAACTTAGAATTTACTGAAAAACCCGCATTAGACGAAATGCACAGTGTAGTACATTGTATATGAGTGAGTTGCACTGAAAAACTTAGAATTTACTGAAAAACCCGCATTAGACGAAATCCACAGTGTAGTACATTGTATATGAGTGAGTTGCACTGAAAAACTTAGAATTTACTGAAAAACCCGCATTAGACGAAATGCACATTGTATATGAGTGAGTTGCACTGAAAAACTTAGAATTTACTGAAAAACCCGCATTAGACGAAATGCACAGTGTAGTACATTGTATATGAGTGAGTTGCACTGAAAAACTTAGAATTTACTGAAAAACCCGCATTAGACGAAATGCACAGTGTAGTACATTGTATATGAGTGAGTTGCACTGAAAAACTTAGAATTTACTGAAAAACCCGCATTAGACGAAAGCACAGTGTAGTACATTGTATATGAGTGAGTTGCACTGAAAAACTTAGAATTTACTGAAAAACCCGCATTAGACGAAATGCACAGTGTAGTACATTGTATATTAGTGAGTTGCACTGAAAAACTTAGAATTTACAGAAAAACCCGCATTAGACGAAATGCACAGTGTAGTACATAGTATATGAGTGAGTTGCACTGAAAAACTTAGAATTTACTGAAAAACCCGCATTAGACGAAATGCACAGTGTAGTACATTGTATATGAGTGAGTTGCACTGAAAAACTTAGAATTTACTGAAAAACCCGCATTAGACGAAATGCACACTGTAGTACATTGTATATGAGTGAGTTGCACTGAAAAACTTAGAATTTACTGAAAAACCCGCATTAGACGAAATGCACAGTGTAGTACATTGTATATGAGTGAGTTGCACTGAAAAACTTAGAATTTACTGAAAAACCCGCATTAGACGAAATCCACAGTGTAGTACATTGTATATGAGTGAGTTGCACTGAAAAACTTAGAATTTACTGAAAAACCCGCATTAGACGAAATGCACAGTGTAGTACATTGTATATGAGTGAGTTGCACTGAAAAACTTAGAATTTACTGAAAAACCCGCATTAGACGAAATGCACAGTGTAGTACATTGTATATGAGTGAGTTGCACTGAAAAACTTAGAATTTACTGAAAAACCCGCATTAGACGAAATGCACAGTGTAGTGCATTGTATATGAGTGAGTTGCACTGAAAAACTTAGAATTTACTGAAAAACCCGCATTAGACGAAATGCACAGTGTAGTACATTGTATATGAGTGAGTTGCACTGAAAAACTTAGAATTTACTGAAAAACCCGCATTAGACGAAATGCACAGTGTAGTATATTGTATATGAGTGAGTTGCACTGAAAAACTTAGAATTTACTGAAAAACCCGCATTAGACGAAATGCACAGTGTAGTACATTGTATATGAGTGAGTTGCACTGAAAAACTTAGAATTTACTGAAAAACCCGCATTAGACGAAATGCACAGTGTAGTACATTGTATATGAGTGAGTTGCACTGAAAAACTTAGAATTTACTGAAAAACCCGCATTAGACGAAATGCACAGTGTAGTACATTGTATATGAGTGAGTTGCACTGAAAAACTTAGAATTTACTGAAAAACCCGCATTAGACGAAATGCACAGTGTAGTACATTGTATATGAGTGAGTTGCACTGAAAAACTTAGAATTTACTGAAAAACCCGCATTAGACGAAATGCACAGTGTAGTACATTGTATATGAGTGAGTTGCACTGAAAAACTTAGAATTTACTGAAAAACCCGCATTAGACGAAATGCACAGTGTAGTACATTGTATATGAGTGAGTTGCACTGAAAAACTTAGAATTTACTGAAAAACCCGCATTAGACGAAATGCACAGTGTAGTGCATTGTATATGAGTGAGTTGCACTGAAAAACTTAGAATTTACTGAAAAACCCGCATTAGACGAAATGCACAGTGTAGTACATTGTATATGAGTGAGTTGCACTGAAAAACTTAGAATTTACTGAAAAACCCGCATTAGACGAAATGCACAGTGTAGTATATTGTATATGAGTGAGTTGCACTGAAAAACTTAGAATTTACTGAAAAACCCGCATTAGACGAAATGCACAGTGTAGTACATTGTATATGAGTGAGTTGCACTGAAAAACTTAAAATTTACTGAAAAACCCGCTTTAGACGAAATGTACAGTGTAGTACATAGTATATGAGTGAGTTGCACTGAAAAACTTAGAATTTACTGAAAAACCCGCATTAGACGATATCCACAGTGTAGTACATTGTATATGAGTGAGTTGCACTGAAAAACTTAGAATTTACTGAAAAACCCGCATTAGACGAAATGCACAGTGTAGTACATTGTATATGAGTGAGTTGCACTGAAAAACTTAGAATTTACTGAAAAACCCGCATTAGACGAAATCCACAGTGTAGTACATTGTATATGAGTGAGTTGCACTGAAAAACTTAGAATTTACTGAAAAACCCGCATTAGACGAAATGCACAGTGTAGTACATTGTATATGACTGAGTTGCACTGAAAAACTTAGAATTTACTGAAAAACCCGCATTAGACGAAATGCACAGTGTAGTACATTGTATATGACTGAGTTGCACTGAAAAACTTAGAATTTACTGAAAAACCCGCATTAGACGAAATGCACAGTGTAGTACATTGTATATGAGTGAGTTGCACTGAAAAACTTAGAATTTACTGAAAAACCCGCATTAGACGAAATGCACAGTGTAGTACATTGTATATGAGTGAGTTGCACTGAAAAACTTAGAATTTACTGAAAAAACCGCATTAGACGAAATGCACAGTGTAGTACATTGTATATGAGTGAGTTGCACTGAAAAACTTAGAATTTACTGAAAAAACCGCATTAGATGAAATGCACAGTGTAGTACATTGTATATGAGTGAGTTGCACTGAAAAACTTAGAATTTACTGAAAAACCCGCATTAGACGAAATGCACAGTGTAGTACATTGTATATGAGTGAGTTGCACTGAAAAACTTAGAATTTACTGAAAAACCCGCATTAGACGAAATGCACAGTGTAGTATATTGTATATGAGTGAGTTGCACTGAAAAACTTAGAATTTACTGAAAAACCCGCATTAGACGAAATGCACAGTGTAGTATATTGTATATGAGTGAGTTGCACTGAAAAACTTAGAATATACTGAAAAACCCGCATTAGACGAAATGCACAGTGTAGTACATTGTATATGAGTGAGTTGCACTGAAAAACTTAGAATTTACTGAAAAAACCGCATTAGACGAAATGCACATGTAGTACATTGTATATGAGTGAGGTGCACTGAAAAACTTAGAATTTACTGAAAAACCCGCATTAGACGAAATGCACAGTGTAGTACATTGTATATGAGTGAGTTGCACTGAAAAACTTAGAATTTACTGAAAAACCCCCATTAGACGAAATGCACAGTGTAGTACATTGTATATGAGTGAGTTGCACTGAAAAACTTAGAATTTACTGAAAAACCAGCATTAGACGAAATACACAGTGTAGTACATTGTATATGAGTGAGTTGCACTGAAAAACTTAGAATTTACTGAAAAACCCGCATTAGACGAAATGCACAGTGTAGTACATTGTATATGAGTGAGTTGCACTGAAAAACTTAGAAATTACTGAAAAACCCGCATTAGACGAAAGCACAGTGTAGTACATTGCACTGAAAAACTTAGAATTTACTGAAAAACCCGCATTAGACGAAATGCACAGTGTAGTACATTGTATATGAGTGAGTTGCACTGAAAAACTTAGAATTTACTGAAAAACCCGCATTAGACGAAATGCACAGTGTAGTACATTGAATATGAGTGAGTTGCACTGAAAAACTTAGAATTTACTGAAAAACCCGCATTAGACGAAATGCACAGTGTAGTACATTGTATATGAGTGAGTTGCACTGAAAAACTTAGAATTTACTGAAAAACCCGCATTAGACGAAATCCACAGTGTAGTACATTGTATATGAGTGAATTGCACTGAAAAACTTAGAATTTACTGAAAAACCCGCATTAGACGAAATGCACAGTGTAGTACATTGTATATGAGTGAGTTGCACTGAAAAACTTAGAATTTACTGAAAAACCCGCATTAGAAGAAAGAAATGCACAGTGTAGTACATTGTATATGAGTGAGTTGCACTGAAAAACTTAGAATTTACTGAAAAACCCGCATTAGACGAAATCCACAGTGTAGTACATTGTATATGAGTGAATTGCACTGAAAAACTTAGAGTTTACTGAAAAACCCGCATTAGACGAAATGCACAGTTTAGTACATTGTATATGAGTGAGTTGCACTGAAAAACTTAGAATTTACTGAAAAACCCGCATTAGAAGAAATGCACAGTGTAGTACATTGTATATGAGTGAGTTGCACTGAAAAACTTAGAATTTACTGAAAAACCCGCATTAGACGAAATGCACAGTGTAGTACATTGTATATGAGTGAGTTGCACTGAAAAACTTAGAATTTACTGAAAAACCCGCATTAGACGAAATGCACAGTGTAGTACATTGTATATGAGTGAGTTGCACTGAAAAACTTAGAATTTACTGAAAAACCCGCATTAGACGAAATGCACAGTGTAGTACATTGTATATGAGTGAGTTGCACTGAAAAACTTAGAATTTACTGAAAAACCCACATTAGACGAAATGCACAGTGTAGTACATTGAATATGAGTGAGTTGCACTGAAATACTTAGAATTTACTGAAAAACCCGCATTAGACGAAATGAACAGTGTAGTACATAGTATATGAGTGAGTTGCACTGAAAAACTTAGAATTTACTGAAAAACCCGCATTAGACGAAATCCACAGTGTAGTACATTGTATATGAGTGAGTTGCACTGAAAAACTTAGAATTTACTGAAAAACCCGAATTAGACGAAATCCACAGTGTAGTACAATGTATATGAGTGAGTTGCACTGAAAAACTTAGAATTTACTGAAAAACCCGCATTAGACGAAATCCACAGTGTAGTACATTGTATATGAGTGAGTTGCACTAAAAACTTAGAATTTACTGAAAAACCCGCATTAGACGAAATCCACAGTGTAGTACATTGTATATGAGTGAGTTGCACTGAAAAACTTAGAATTTACTGAAAAACCCGCATTAGACGAAATCCACAGTGTAGTACACTGTATATGAGTGAGTTGCACTGAAAAACTTAGAATTTACTGAAAAACCCGCATTAGACGAATGCACAGTGTAGTACATTGAATATGAGTGAGTTGCACTGAAAAACTTAGAATTTACTGAAAAACCCGCATTAGACGAAATGCACAGTGTAGTACATTGTATATGAGTGAGTTGCACTGAAAAACTTAGAATTTACTGAAAAACCCGCATTAGACGAAATCCACAGTGTAGTACATTGTATATGAGTGAGTTGCACTGAAAAACTTAGAATTTACTGAAAAACCCCGCATTAGACGAAATGCACAGTGTAGTACATTGTATATGAGTGAGTTGCACTGAAAAACTTAGAATTTACTGAAAAACCCGCATTAGACGAAATCCACAGTGTAGTACATTGTATATGAGTGAGTTGCACTGAAAAACTTAGAATTTACTGAAAAACCCGCATTAGACGAAATGCACAGTGTAGTACATTGTATATGAGTGAGTTGCACTGAAAAACTTAGAATTTACTGAAAAACCCGCATTAGACGAAATGCACTGTGTAGTACATTGTATATGAGTGAGTTGCACTGAAAAAACTTAGAATTTACTGAAAAACCCGCATTAGACGAAATGCACAGTGTAGTGCATTGTATATGAGTGAGTTGCACTGAAAAACTTAGAATTTACTGAAAAACCCGCATTAGACGAAATGCACAGTGTAGTACATTGTATATGAGTGAGTTGCCACTGAAAAACTTAGAATTTACTGAAAAACCCGCATTAGACGAAATGCACAGTGTAGTATATTGTATATGAGTGAGTTGCACTGAAAAACTTAGAATTTACTGAAAAAACCCGCATTAGACGAAATGCACAGTGTAGTACATTGTATATGAGTGAGTTGCACTGAAAAACTTAGAATTTACTGAAAAACCCGCATTAGACGAAATGCACAGTGTAGTACATTGTATATGAGTGAGTTGCACTGAAAAACTTAGAATTTACTGAAAAACCCGCATTAGACGAAATGCACAGTGTAGTACAGTGTATATGAGTGAGTTGCACTGAAAAACTTAGAATTTACTGAAAAACCCGCATTAGACGAAATGCACAGTGTAGTACATTGTATATGAGTGAGTTGCACTGAAAAACTTAGAATTTACTGAAAAACCCGCATTAGACGAAATGCACAGTGTAGTACATTGTATATGAGTGAGTTGCACTGAAAAACTTAGAATTTACTGAAAAACCCGCATTAGACGAAATGCACAGTGTAGTGCATTGTATATGAGTGAGTTGCACTGAAAAACTTAGAATTTACTGAAAAACCCGCATTAGACGAAATGCACAGTGTAGTACATTGTATATGAGTGAGTTGCACTGAAAAACTTAGAATTTACTGAAAAACCCGCATTAGACGAAATGCACAGTGTAGTATATTGTATATGAGTGAGTTGCACTGAAAAACTTAGAATTTACTGAAAAACCCGCATTAGACGAAATGCACAGTGTAGTACATTGTATATGAGTGAGTTGCACTGAAAAACTTAAAATTTACTGAAAAACCCGCTTTAGATGAAATGTACAGTGTAGTACATAGTATATGAGTGAGTTGCACTGAAAAACTTAGAATTTACTGAAAAACCCGCATTAGACGAAATGAACAGTGTAGTACATAGTATATGAGTGAGTTGCACTGAAAAACTTAGAATTTACTGAAAAACCCGCATTAGACGATATCCACAGTGTAGTACATTGTATATGAGTGAGTTGCACTGAAAAACTTAGAATTTACTGAAAAACCCGCATTAGACGAAATGCACAGTGTAGTACATTGTATATGAGTGAGTTGCACTGAAAAACTTAGAATTTACTGAAAAACCCGCATTAGACGAAATCCACAGTGTAGTACATTGTATATGAGTGAGTTGCACTGAAAAACTTAGAATTTACTGAAAAACCCGCATTAGACGAAATGCACAGTGTAGTACATTGTATATGAGTGAGTTGCACTGAAAAACTTAGAATTTACTGAAAAACCCGCATTAGACGAAATGCACTGTGTAGTACATTGTATATGAGTGAGTTGCACTGAAAAACTTAGAATTTACTGAAAAACCCGCATTAGACGAAATGCACAGTGTAGTGCATTGTATATGAGTGAGTTGCACTGAAAAACTTAGAATTTACTGAAAAACCCGCATTAGACGAAATGCACAGTGTAGTACATTGTATATGAGTGAGTTGCACTGAAAAACTTAGAATTTACTGAAAAACCCGCATTAGACGAAATGCACAGTGTAGTATATTGTATAAGAGTGAGTTGCACTGAAAAACTTAGAATTTACTGAAAAACCCGCATTAGACGAAATGCACAGTGTAGTACATTGTATATGAGTGAGTTGCACTGAAAAACTTAGAATTTACTGAAAAACCCGCATTAGACGAAATGCACAGTGTAGTACAGTGTATATGAGTGAGTTGCACTGAAAAACTTAGAATTTACTGAAAAACCCGCATTAGACGAAATGCACAGTGTAGTACATTGTATATGAGTGAGTTGCACTGAAAAACTTAGAATTTACTGAAAAACCCGCATTAGACGAAATGCACAGTGTAGTACATTGTATATGAGTGAGTTGCACTGAAAAACTTAGAATTTACTGAAAAACCCGCATTAGACGAAATGCACAGTGTAGTGCATTGTATATGAGTGAGTTGCACTGAAAAACTTAGAATTTACTGAAAAACCCGCATTAGACGAAATGCACAGTGTAGTATATTGTATATGAGTGAGTTGCACTGAAAAACTTAGAATTTACTGAAAAACCCGCATTAGACGAAATGCACAGTGTAGTACATTGTATATGAGTGAGTTGCACTGAAAAACTTAAATTTACTGAAAAACCCGCTTTAGATGAAATGTACAGTGTAGTACATAGTATATGAGTGAGTTGCACTGAAAAACTTAGAATTTACTGAAAAACCCGCATTAGACGAAATGAACAGTGTAGTACATAGTATATGAGTGAGTTGCACTGAAAAACTTAGAATTTACTGAAAAACCCGCATTAGACGATATCCATAGTGTAGTACATTGTATATGAGTGAGTTGCACTGAAAAACTTAGAATTTACTGAAAAACCCGCATTAGACGAAATGCACAGTGTAGTACATTGAATATGAGTGAGTTGCACTGAAAAACTTAGAATTTACTGAAAAACCCGCATTAGACGAAATGCACAGTGTAGTACATTGTATATGAGTGAGTTGCACTGAAAAACTTAGAATTTACTGAAAAACCCGCATTAGACGAAATCCACAGTGTAGTACATTGTATATGAGTGAATTGCACTGAAAAACTTAGAATTTACTGAAAAACCCGCATTAGACGAAATGCACAGTGTAGTACATTGTATATGAGTGAGTTGCACTGAAAAACTTAGAATTTACTGAAAAACCCCGCATTAGAAGAAAGAAATGCACAGTGTAGTACATTGTATATGAGTGAGTTGCACTGAAAAACTTAGAATTTACTGAAAAACCCGCATTAGACGAAATCCACAGTGTAGTACATTGTATATGAGTGAATTGCACTGAAAAACTTAGAGTTTACTGAAAAACCCGCATTAGACGAAATGCACAGTTTAGTACATTGTATATGAGTGAGTTGCACTGAAAAACTTAGAATTTACTGAAAAACCCGCATTAGAAGAAATGCACAGTGTAGTACATTGTATATGAGTGAGTTGCACTGAAAAACTTAGAATTTACTGAAAAACCCGCATTAGACGAAATGCACAGTGTAGTACATTGTATATGAGTGAGTTGCAGCTGAAAAACTTAGAATTTACTGAAAAAACCCGCATTAGACGAAATGCACAGTGTAGTACATTGTATATGAGTGAGTTGCACTGAAAAACTTAGAATTTACTGAAAAACCCGCATTAGACGAAATGCACAGTGTAGTACATTGTATATGAGTGAGTTGCACTGAAAAACTTAGAATTTACTGAAAAACCCGCATTAGACGAAATGCACAGTGTAGTACATTGAATATGAGTGAGTTGCACTGAAATACTTAGAATTTACTGAAAAACCCGCATTAGACGAAATGAACAGTGTAGTACATAGTATATGAGTGAGTTGCACTGAAAAACTTAGAATTTACTGAAAAACCCGCATTAGACGAAATCCACAGTGTAGTACATTGTATATGAGTGAGTTGCACTGAAAAACTTAGAATTTACTGAAAAAACCCGCATTAGACGAAATCCACAGTGTAGTACAATGTATATGAGTGAGTTGCACTGAAAAACTTAGAATTTACTGAAAAACCCGCATTAGACGAAATCCACAGTGTAGTACATTGTATATGAGTGAGTTGCACTAAAAACTTAGAATTTACTGAAAAACCCGCATTAGACGAAATCCACAGTGTAGTACATTGTATATGAGTGAGTTGCACTGAAAAACTTAGAATTTACTGAAAAACCCGCATTAGACGAAATCCACAGTGTAGTACACTGTATATGAGTGAGTTGCACTGAAAAACTTAGAATTTACTGAAAAACCCCGCATTAGACGAAATGCACAGTGTAGTACATTGAATATGAGTGAGTTGCACTGAAAAACTTAGAATTTACTGAAAAAACCCGCATTAGACGAAATGCACAGTGTAGTACATTGTATATGAGTGAGTTGCACTGAAAAACTTAGAATTTACTGAAAAACCCGCATTAGACGAAATCCACAGTGTAGTACATTGTATATGAGTGAGTTGCACTGAAAAACTTAGAATTTACTGAAAAACCCGCATTAGACGAAATGCACAGTGTAGTACATTGTATATGAGTGAGTTGCACTGAAAAACTTAGAATTTACTGGAAAAACCCGCATTAGACGAAATCCACAGTGTAGTACATTGTATATGAGTGAGTTGCACTGAAAAACTTAGAATTTACTGAAAAACCCGCATTAGACGAAATGCACAGTGTAGTACATTGTATATGAGTGAGTTGCACTGAAAAACTTAGAATTTACTGAAAAACCCGCATTAGACGAAATGCACTGTGTAGTACATTGTATATGAGTGAGTTGCACTGAAAAACTTAGAATTTACTGAAAAACCCGCATTAGACGAAATGCCACAGTGTAGTGCATTGTATATGAGTGAGTTGCACTGAAAAACTTAGAATTTACTGAAAAACCCGCATTAGACGAAATGCACAGTGTAGTACATTGTATATGAGTGAGTTGCACTGAAAAACTTAGAATTTACTGAAAACCCGCATTAGACGAAATGCACAGTGTAGTATATTGTATATGAGGTGAGTTGCACTGAAAAACTTAGAATTTACTGAAAAACCCGCATTAGACGAAATGCACAGTGTAGTACATTGTATATGAGTGAGTTGCACTGAAAAACTTAGAATTTACTGAAAAACCCGCATTAGACGAAATGCACAGTGTAGTACATTGTATATGAGTGAGTTGCACTGAAAAACTTAGAATTTACTGAAAAACCCGCATTAGACGAAATGCACAGTGTAGTACAGTGTATATGAGTGAGTTGCACTGAAAAACTTAGAATTTACTGAAAAAACCCGCATTAGACGAAATGCACAGTGTAGTACATTGTATATGAGTGAGTTGCACTGAAAAACTTAGAATTTACTGAAAAACCCGCATTAGACGAAATGCACAGTGTAGTACATTGTATATGAGTGAGTTGCACTGAAAAACTTAGAATTTACTGAAAAACCCGCATTAGACGAAATGCACAGTGTAGTACATTGTATATGAGTGAGTTGCACTGAAAAACTTAGAATTTACTGAAAAACCCGCATTAGACGAAATGCACAGTGTAGTACATTGTATATGAGTGAGTTGCACTGAAAAACTTAGAATTTACTGAAAAACCCGCATTAGACGAAATGCACAGTGTAGTACATTGTATATGAGTGAGTTGCACTGAAAAACTTAGAATTTACTGAAAAACCCGCATTAGACGAAATGCACAGTGTAGTACATTGTATATGAGTGAGTTGCACTGAAAAACTTAGAATTTACTGAAAAACCCGCATTAGACGAAATGCACAGTGTAGTACATTGTATATGAGTGAGTTGCACTGAAAAACTTAGAATTTACTGAAAAACCCGCATTAGACGAAATGCACAGTGTAGTACATTGTATATGAGTGAGTTGCACTGAAAAACTTAGAATTTACTGAAAAACCCGCATTAGACGAAATGCACAGTGTAGTACATTGTATATGAGTGAGTTGCACTGAAAAACTTAGAATTTACTGAAAAACCCGCATTAGACGAAATGCACAGTGTAGTACATTGTATATGAGTGAGTTGCACTGAAAAACTTAGAATTTACTGAAAAACCCGCATTAGACGAAATGCACAGTGTAGTACATTGTATATGAGTGAGTTGCACTGAAAAACTTAGAATTTACTGAAAAACCCGCATTAGACGAAATGCACAGTGTAGTACATTGTATATGAGTGAGTTGCACTGAAAAACTTAGAATTTACTGAAAAACCCGCATTAGACGAAATGCACAGTGTAGTACATTGTATATGAGTGAGTTGCACTGAAAAACTTAGAATTTACTGAAAAACCCGCATTAGACGAAATGCACAGTGTAGTACATTGTATATGAGTGAGTTGCACTGAAAAACTTAGAATTTACTGAAAAACCCGCATTAGACGAAATGCACAGTGTAGTACATTGTATATGAGTGAGTTGCACTGAAAAACTTAGAATTTACTGAAAAACCCGCATTAGACGAAATGCACAGTGTAGTACATTGTATATGAGTGAGTTGCACTGAAAAACTTAGAATTTACTGAAAAACCCGCATTAGACGAAATGCACAGTGTAGTACATTGTATATGAGTGAGTTGCACTGAAAAACTTAGAATTTACTGAAAAACCCGCATTAGACGAAATGCACAGTGTAGTACATTGTATATGAGTGAGTTGCACTGAAAAACTTAGAATTTACTGAAAAACCCGCATTAGACGAAATGCACAGTGTAGTACATTGTATATGAGTGAGTTGCACTGAAAAACTTAGAATTTACTGAAAAACCCGCATTAGACGAAATGCACAGTGTAGTACATTGTATATGAGTGAGTTGCACTGAAAAACTTAGAATTTACTGAAAAACCCGCATTAGACGAAATGCACAGTGTAGTACATTGTATATGAGTGAGTTGCACTGAAAAACTTAGAATTTACTGAAAAACCCGCATTAGACGAAATGCACAGTGTAGTACATTGTATATGAGTGAGTTGCACTGAAAAACTTAGAATTTACTGAAAAACCCGCATTAGACGAAATGCACAGTGTAGTACATTGTATATGAGTGAGTTGCACTGAAAAACTTAGAATTTACTGAAAAACCCGCATTAGACGAAATGCACAGTGTAGTACATTGTATATGAGTGAGTTGCACTGAAAAACTTAGAATTTACTGAAAAACCCGCATTAGACGAAATGCACAGTGTAGTACATTGTATATGAGTGAGTTGCACTGAAAAACTTAGAATTTACTGAAAAACCCGCATTAGACGAAATGCACAGTGTAGTACATTGTATATGAGTGAGTTGCACTGAAAAACTTAGAATTTACTGAAAAACCCGCATTAGACGAAATGCACAGTGTAGTACATTGTATATGAGTGAGTTGCACTGAAAAACTTAGAATTTACTGAAAAACCCGCATTAGACGAAATGCACAGTGTAGTACATTGTATATGAGTGAGTTGCACTGAAAAACTTAGAATTTACTGAAAAACCCGCATTAGACGAAATGCACAGTGTAGTACATTGTATATGAGTGAGTTGCACTGAAAAACTTAGAATTTACTGAAAAACCCGCATTAGACGAAATGCACAGTGTAGTACATTGTATATGAGTGAGTTGCACTGAAAAACTTAGAATTTACTGAAAAACCCGCATTAGACGAAATGCACAGTGTAGTACATTGTATATGAGTGAGTTGCACTGAAAAACTTAGAATTTACTGAAAAACCCGCATTAGACGAAATGCACAGTGTAGTACATTGTATATGAGTGAGTTGCACTGAAAAACTTAGAATTTACTGAAAAACCCGCATTAGACGAAATGCACAGTGTAGTACATTGTATATGAGTGAGTTGCACTGAAAAACTTAGAATTTACTGAAAAACCCGCATTAGACGAAATGCACAGTGTAGTACATTGTATATGAGTGAGTTGCACTGAAAAACTTAGAATTTACTGAAAAACCCGCATTAGACGAAATGCACAGTGTAGTACATTGTATATGAGTGAGTTGCACTGAAAAACTTAGAATTTACTGAAAAACCCGCATTAGACGAAATGCACAGTGTAGTACATTGTATATGAGTGAGTTGCACTGAAAAACTTAGAATTTACTGAAAAACCCGCATTAGACGAAATGCACAGTGTAGTACATTGTATATGAGTGAGTTGCACTGAAAAACTTAGAATTTACTGAAAAACCCGCATTAGACGAAATGCACAGTGTAGTACTATTGTATATGAGTGAGTTGCACTGAAAAACTTAGAATTTACTGAAAAACCCGCATTAGACGAAATGCACAGTGTAGTACATTGTATATGAGTGAGTTGCACTGAAAAACTTAGAATTTACTGAAAAACCCGCATTAGACGAAATGCACAGTGTAGTACATTGTATATGAGTGAGTTGCACTGAAAAACTTAGAATTTACTGAAAAACCCGCATTAGACGAAATGCACAGTGTAGTACATTGTATATGAGTGAGTTGCACTGAAAAACTTAGAATTTACTGAAAAACCCGCATTAGACGAAATGCACAGTGTAGTACATTGTATATGAGTGAGTTGCACTGAAAAACTTAGAATTTACTGAAAAACCCGCATTAGACGAAATGCACAGTGTAGTACATTGTATATGAGTGAGTTGCACTGAAAAACTTAGAATTTACTGAAAAACCCGCATTAGACGAAATGCACAGTGTAGTACATTGTATATGAGTGAGTTGCACTGAAAAACTTAGAATTTACTGAAAAACCCGCATTAGACGAAATGCACAGTGTAGTACATTGTATATGAGTGAGTTGCACTGAAAAACTTAGAATTTACTGAAAAACCCGCATTAGACGAAATGCACAGTGTAGTACATTGTATATGAGTGAGTTGCACTGAAAAACTTAGAATTTACTGAAAAACCCGCATTAGACGAAATGCACAGTGTAGTACATTGTATATGAGTGAGTTGCACTGAAAAACTTAGAATTTACTGAAAAACCCGCATTAGACGAAATGCACAGTGTAGTACATTGTATATGAGTGAGTTGCACTGAAAAACTTAGAATTTACTGAAAAACCCGCATTAGACGAAATGCACAGTGTAGTACATTGTATATGAGTGAGTTGCACTGAAAAACTTAGAATTTACTGAAAAACACCCGCATTAGACGAAATGCACAGTGTAGTACATTGTATATGAGTGAGTTGCACTGAAAAACTTAGAATTTACTGAAAAACCCGCATTAGACGAAATGCACAGTGTAGTACATTGTATATGAGTGAGTTGCACTGAAAAACTTAGAATTTACTGAAAAACCCGCATTAGACGAAATGCACAGTGTAGTACATTGTATATGAGTGAGTTGCACTGAAAAACTTAGAATTTACTGAAAAACCCGCATTAGACGAAATGCACAGTGTAGTACATTGTATATGAGTGAGTTGCACTGAAAAACTTAGAATTTACTGAAAAACCCGCATTAGACGAAATGCACAGTGTAGTACATTGTATATGAGTGAGTTGCACTGAAAAACTTAGAATTTACTGAAAAACCCGCATTAGACGAAATGCACAGTGTAGTACATTGTATATGAGTGAGTTGCACTGAAAAACTTAGAATTTACTGAAAAACCCGCATTAGACGAAATGCACAGTGTAGTACATTGTATATGAGTGAGTTGCACTGAAAAACTTAGAATTTACTGAAAAACCCGCATTAGACGAAATGCACAGTGTAGTACATTGTATATGAGTGAGTTGCACTGAAAAACTTAGAATTTACTGAAAAACCCGCATTAGACGAAATGCACAGTGTAGTACATTGTATATGAGTGAGTTGCACTGAAAAACTTAGAATTTACTGAAAAACCCGCATTAGACGAAATGCACAGTGTAGTACATTGTATATGAGTGAGTTGCACTGAAAAACTTAGAATTTACTGAAAAACCCGCATTAGACGAAATGCACAGTGTAGTACATTGTATATGAGTGAGTTGCACTGAAAAACTTAGAATTTACTGAAAAACCCGCATTAGACGAAATGCACAGTGTAGTACATTGTATATGAGTGAGTTGCACTGAAAAACTTAGAATTTACTGAAAAACCCGCAT
>NW_028227737.1:44510-83670 GCF_978045245.1 Mus caroli | reverse complement strand
ATTTTTTGAATTTTTCAGGGTTTCTCATCATATTCCAAGTCCTACAGTGTGATTTTCTCATTTTAAGACTTTTTCAGGGTCTCTCACCATATTGCAAGTCCTACAAGTCCTACAAGTTTGTATTTCTTTTTTTTTTTTTTTTTTTTTTTTGGCTTTTTTCAGGACTTCTCAACATATTCCAGCTCCTACAGTGTCATTTTCTCATTTTTCGACATTTTCAGGGTTTCTTACCATATTCCAGGTCCTACAGTGTGATTTTCTCATTTTAAGACTTTTTCTGGGTTTCTCATCATATTCTGGGTCCTAGTCCATGATTTTCTCATTTTTCGACTTTTTCAGGGTTTCTCACCATATTCCAACTCCTACAGTGTGATTTTCTCATTCTTCGACTTTTTCAGGGTTTCTCACCATATTGCAGGTCCTACAAGTGTGAATTTCTTATTTTTGGACTTTTTCAGGGTTTCTCACCATATTCAAGCTCCTACAGTGTGTTTTTGTCATTTTTTTGTCTTTTTCACAGATTCTCATCTTATTCCAAGTCCTATATTGTGATTTTCTCATTTTTTGACTTTTTCAGGGTTTCTCACCATATTACAGGTACTACAAGTTTGATTTTCTTATTTTTCGATATTTCAGGGTTTCTCACCATATTCCAGGTCTAACAGTGCGATTTTCTCATTTTAAGACTTTTTCAGGGTTTCTCAACATATTCCAACTCCTTCAGTGTATTTTTCTCATTTTTCGACTTTTTTAGGGTTTCTCATCTTATTCCAAGTCCTACAGTGTGATTTTCTCATTTTAAGACTTTTTCAGGGTTTCTCAACATATTGGAGGTTCTACAAGTGTTATTTTCTTATTTTTCGACTTTTTCAGGGTTTACTCACCATATTCCAGCTTCTACAGTGTATTTTTCTCATTTTTTGACTTTTTCAGTGTTTCTCATCATATTCTAAATCTTACAGTGTGATTTTCTCATTTTTGGAATTTTTCAGGGTTTCTCACCATATTGCAGGGACTACAAGTTTGATTTTCTTATTTTTCCACTGTTTCAGTGTTTCTCACCATATTGCAGGTCCAACTGTGTGATTTTCTCATTTTGAGACTTTTTCCATGTTTCTCACCATATTCCAGCTACTACAGTCTGATTTTCTCATTTTTGACTTTTTCAGGGTTTCTCATCATATTCCAAGTCCTAGAGTGTGATTTTTCCAATTTTTCGCCTTTTTCAGAGTTTCTCACCATATTCCAGGTTCCACAGTGTGATTTTCTCATTTTTTGACTTTTTCAGGATTGCTCACCATATTCCATCTTCTACATTGTGATTTTCTCATTTTTCAACTTTTTCAGGGTTTCTCATCTTATTCCAAGTCCTACAGTGAAATTTTCTCATTTTTTGACTTTTTCAGGGTGTCTCATCTTATTCCAAGTCCTACAGTGTGATTTTCTCATTTTTCAACTTTTTCAGGGTTTCTCACCATATTGCAGGTCCTACACGTGTGAATTTCTTATTTTTGGACTTTTTCAGGGTTTCTCACCATATTCCAGGTACTACAGTGAGATTTTCTCATTTAAGACTTTTTCAGGGTCTCTCACCATATTGCATGTCCTACAAGTGTGTATATCTTATTTTTCTACTTTTTAACGGTTTCTCTCCATATTCCATCTCCTACCGTGTACTTTTGTCATTTTTTGTCTTTTTCACGGTTTCTCATTTTATTCCAAGTCCTACAGTGTGATTTTCTCATTTTTTGACTTTTTCAGGGTTTCTCACCATATTGCAGGTCCTACAAGTGTGAATTTCTTATTTTTCGACATTTTCAGAGTTTCTCACCATATTCCAGGTCCTACAGTGTGATTTTCTCATTTTAAGACTTTTTCAGTGTTTCTCACCATATTCCAAGTACTACTGCGTGATTTTCTCATTTTTCGACTTTTTCAGGGTTTCTCACCATATTCCAGGCTACTGCGTGATTTTTCTCATGTTTTCGACTTATTCAGAGTTTCTCACCATATTCCAGGTCCTACTGTGTGATTTTCTCATTTTAATACTTTTTTACCATATTCCAGGTACTACAGTGTGATTTTCTCATTTTTTTACTTTTTCAGGATTTCTCATCACATTCCAAGTCCTAGAGTGTGATTTTTGCTTTTTTCGAATTTTTTCAGGGTTTCTCAACAGATTCCAGGTCCTACAGTTTGTTATTCTCACTTTTCGTCTTTTTCAGGGTTTCTCACTAGCTTCCAAGTCCTACTGCCTGATTTTCTCATTTTCCGACTTCTTTCAGGGTTTCTCACCATATTCTGGGTCCTACTGCATGAATTTCTCATGTTTTGACTTTTTCAGGGTTTCTCACCATATTCCAAGTCCTAGAGTGTGATATTCTCATTTTTTGACTTTTTCACTGTTTCTCACCATATTCCAGGTCCTACAGTGCGATTTTCTCTTTTTTTAAAATTTTCGGGGTTTCTTACTTATTCCAGGTTCTACATTGTCATTTTCTCATTTTTTGAATATTTCAGGTTTTCTCAACATATTCCAGGTCCTACACTGTCATTTTCTAATTTGCGACTTTTTCAGAGTTTCTCACCATATTCCATGTACTACAGTGTGATTTTTCTCATTTTTTGACTTTTTCAGGGTTTCTCACCATATTCCAAGTCCTACTGTGTGATTTTCTCATTTTTAGACTTTTTCAGTGTTTTCTCACAATATTCCAGGTACTACAGTGTGATTTTCTCATTTTTTGTCTTTTTCAGGTTTTCTCATCATATTCCAAATCCTACAGTGTGATTTTCTCTTTTTCCGACTTTTAAAGGGTTTCTTACCATATTCCATGTCCTAGTCTGTAATTGTCTCATTTTTCGACTTTTTCAGGGTTTCTCACCATATTGGAGGTCCTACTTGTGTGATTTTCTTATTCTTCGACTTTTTCAGGTTTTCTCACCACATTCCAACTCCTACAGTATATTTTTCTCATTTTTGACTTTTTCATGGTTTCTCATCATATTCCAAATCCTACAGTGTGATTTTTTCATTTTTCTACTTTTTCAGGGTTTCTCACCATATTGCAGGTACTTCAAGTTTGATTTTCTTATATTTCGACTGTTTCACGGTTTCTCTCCATATTTCAGGTCCTACTGTGTGATTTTCTCATTTTTTGAATTTTTCAGTGTTTCTCACCATATTCCAGGTCCTACAGTGTGTTTTTCTCATTTTACAACTTTTTCAGGGTTTCTCACCATATTGGAGGTCCTACAATTGTGATTTTCTAATTTTTTAACCTTTTCAGGGTTTCTCTCCATATTCCAGTTCCTATAGTGTATTTTTCTTATTTTTTTTACTTTTTCACGGTTTCTCATCATATTCGAAGTCCTACAGTGTGATTTTCTCATTTTTCGACTTTTTCAGGGTTTCTCACCTTATTTCAGGTACTACAAGTTTTATCTTATTTTTAGACTTTTTCAGTGTTTCTCACCATATTCCATGTACTACAGTGTGATTTTTCTCATTTTTCGTCTTTTTCAGGGTTTCTCACTATATTCCAAGTCCTACAGTGTGATATTCTCATTTTTCGAATTTTTCAGTGTTTCTCACCATATTGCATGTACTACAAGTTTTATTTTCTTATTTTTGGACTGTTTCAGGGTTTCTCACCATATTCCAGGTCCTACAGTGTGATTTTCTCATTTTAATACTTTTTTAGTGTTTCTCACCATATACCAGGTACTACAGTGTGATTTTCTCATTTTTTGAATTTTTCAGGGTTTCTCATCATATTCCAAGTCCTACAGTGTGATTTTCTCATTTTAAGACTTTTTCAGGGTCTCTCACCATATTGCAAGTCCTACAAGTCCTACAAGTTTGTATTTCTTTTTTTTTTTTTTTTTTTTTGGCTTTTTTCAGGACTTCTCAACATATTCCAGCTCCTACAGTGTCATTTTCTCATTTTTCGACATTTTCAGGGTTTCTTACCATATTCCAGGTCCTACAGTGTGATTTTCTCATTTTAAGACTTTTTCTGGGTTTCTCATCATATTCTGGGTCCTAGTCCATGATTTTCTCATTTTTCGACTTTTTCAGGGTTTCTCACCATATTCCAACTCCTACAGTGTGATTTTCACATTCCTCGACTTTTTCAGGGTTTCTCACCATATTGCAGGTCCTACAAGTGTGAATTTCTTATTTTTGGACTTTTTCAGGGTTTCTCACCATATTCAAGCTCCTACAGTGTGTTTTTGTCATTTTTTTTGTCTTTTTCACAGATTCTCATCTTATTCCAAGTCCTATATTGTGATTTTCTCATTTTTTGACTTTTTCAGGGTTTCTCACCATATTACAGGTACTACAAGTTTGATTTTCTTATTTTTCGATATTTCAGGGTTTCTCACCATATTCCAGGTCTAACAGTGCGATTTTCTCATTTTAAGACTTTTTCAGGGTTTCTCAACATATTCCAACTCCTTCAGTGTATTTTTCTCATTTTTCGACTTTTTTAGGGTTTCTCATCTTATTCCAAGTCCTACAGTGTGATTTTCTCATTTTAAGACTTTTTCAGGGTTTCTCAACATATTGGAGGTTCTACAAGTGTTATTTTCTTATTTTTCGACTTTTTCAGGGTTTACTCACCATATTCCAGCTTCTACAGTGTATTTTTCTCATTTTTTGACTTTTTCAGTGTTTCTCATCATATTCTAAATCTTACAGTGTGATTTTCTCATTTTTGGAATTTTTCAGGGTTTCTCACCATATTGCAGGGACTACAAGTTTGATTTTCTTATTTTTCCACTGTTTCAGTGTTTCTCACCATATTGCAGGTCCAACTGTGTGATTTTCTCATTTTGAGACTTTTTCCATGTTTCTCACCATATTCCAGCTACTACAGTCTGATTTTCTCATTTTTGACTTTTTCAGGGTTTCTCATCATATTCCAAGTCCTAGAGTGTGATTTTTCCAATTTTTCGCCTTTTTCAGAGTTTCTCACCATATTCCAGGTTCCACAGTGTGATTTTCTCATTTTTTGACTTTTTCAGGATTGCTCACCATATTCCATCTTCTACATTGTGATTTTCTCATTTTTCAACTTTTTCAGGGTTTCTCATCTTATTCCAAGTCCTACAGTGAAATTTTCTCATTTTTTGACTTTTTCAGGGTGTCTCATCTTATTCCAAGTCCTACAGTGTGATTTTCTCATTTTTCAACTTTTTCAGGGTTTCTCACCATATTGCAGGTCCTACACGTGTGAATTTCTTATTTTTGGACTTTTTCAGGGTTTCTCACCATATTCCAGGTACTACAGTGAGATTTTCTCATTTAAGACTTTTTCAGGGTCTCTCACCATATTGCATGTCCTACAAGTGTGTATATCTTATTTTTCTACTTTTTAACGGTTTCTCTCCATATTCCATCTCCTACCGTGTACTTTTGTCATTTTTTGTCTTTTTCACGGTTTCTCATTTTATTCCAAGTCCTACAGTGTGATTTTCTCATTTTTTGACTTTTTCAGGGTTTCTCACCATATTGCAGGTCCTACAAGTGTGAATTTCTTATTTTTCGACATTTTCAGAGTTTCTCACCATATTCCAGGTCCTACAGTGTGATTTTCTCATTTTAAGACTTTTTCAGTGTTTCTCACCATATTCCAAGTACTACTGCGTGATTTTCTCATTTTTCGACTTTTTCAGGGTTTCTCACCATATTCCAGGCTACTGCGTGATTTTTCTCATGTTTTCGACTTATTCAGAGTTTCTCACCATATTCCAGGTCCTACTGTGTGATTTTCTCATTTTAATACTTTTTTACCATATTCCAGGTACTACAGTGTGATTTTCTCATTTTTTTACTTTTTCAGGATTTCTCATCACATTCCAAGTCCTAGAGTGTGATTTTTGCTTTTTTCGAATTTTTCAGGGTTTCTCAACATATTCCAGGTCCTACAGTTTGTTATTCTCACTTTTCGTCTTTTTCAGGGTTTCTCACTAGCTTCCAAGTCCTACTGCCTGATTTTCTCATTTTCCGACTTCTTTCAGGGTTTCTCACCATATTCTGGGTCCTACTGCATGAATTTCTCATGTTTTGACTTTTTCAGGGTTTCTCACCATATTCCAAGTCCTAGAGTGTGATATTCTCATTTTTTGACTTTTTCACTGTTTCTCACCATATTCCAGGTCCTACAGTGCGATTTTCTCTTTTTTTAAAATTTTCGGGGTTTCTTACTTATTCCAGGTTCTACATTGTCATTTTGTCATTTTTTGAATATTTCAGGTTTTCTCAACATATTCCAGGTCCTACACTGCCATTTTCCAATTTGCGACTTTTTCAGAGTTTCTCACCATATTCCATGTACTACAGTGTGATTTTTCTCATTTTTTGACTTTTTCAGGGTATCTCACCATATTCCAAGTCCTACAGGGTGATTTTCTCATTTTTTGACTTTTTCAGAGTTTCTCACCATATTCGAAGTCCTACAGTGTGATTTTCTCATTTTTGGACTTTTTCAGGTTTTCTCATCATATTCCAAGTCCTAGAGTGTGATTTTCTCCTTTTTGAATTTTTCATGTTTTCTCACCATATTCCAGGTCCTACAGTGTGATTTTTCTCTTTTTTTTACTTTTCAGGGTTTCTCACCATATTCCAGCTCCTACAGTGTGATTTTCTCATTTTTAGATTTTTTCAGGTTTTCACATCATATTCCAAGTCCTACAGTGTGATTTTCTCATTTTTTGACTTTTTCAGAATTTCTCACCCTATTGCAGGTCCTATAGTATGATTTTCTCATTTGTCGACTTTTTCAGGTTTTCTCACCATATTGCAGGTACTACAAGTTTGATTTTCTTATTTTTCGACTGTTTCAGGGTTTCTCACCATATTCCAAGTCCTACTGTGTGATTTTCTCATTTTTAGACTTTTTCAGTGTTTTCTCACAATATTCCAGGTACTACAGTGTGATTTTCTCATTTTTTGACTTTTTCAGGTTTTGTCATCATATTCCAAATCCTACAGTGTGATTTTCTCTTTTTCCGACTTTTAAAGGGTTTCTTACCATATTCCATATCCTACTCTGTAATTTTCTCATTTTTCGACTTTTTCAGGGTTTCTCACCATATTGGAAGTCCTACTTGTGTGATTTTCTTATTCTTCGACTTTTTCAGTTTTTCTCACCACATTCCAACTCCTACAGTATATTTTTCTCATTTTTGACTTTTTCATGGTTTCTCATCATATTCCAAATCCTACAGTGTGATTTTTTCATTTTTCGACTTTTTCAGGGTTTCTCACCATATTGCAGGTACTTCAAGTTTGATTTTCTTATATTTCGACTGTTTCACGGTTTCTCACCATATTTAGGTCCTACTGTGTGATTTTCTCATTTTTTGAATTTTTCAGTGTTTCTCACCATATTCCAGGTCCTACAGTGTGGTTTTCTCATTTTTCGACTTTTTCAGGGTTTCTCACCATATTGGAGGTCCTACAATTCTGATATTCTAATTTTTTAACCTTTTCAGGTTTTCTCTCCATATTCCAGCTCCTACAGTGTATTTTTCTCATTTTTTTACTTTTTCACGGTTTCTCATCATATTAGAAGTCCTACAGTGTGATTTTCTCATTTTTCGACTTTTTTAGGGTTCCTCACCATATTTCAGGTACTACAAGTTTTATCTTATTTTTAGACTTTTTCAGTGTTTCTCACCATATTCCAGGTACTACAGTGTGATTTTCTCATTTTTTGACTTTTTCAGGGTTTCTCATCGTATTCCAAGTCCTATAGTGTGATTTTCGCATTTTTCGAATTTTTCAGGGATTCTCAGCATATTCCAGTTCCTACAATTTGATTTTCTAATTTTTTGACTTTTTCAGGGTTTCTCATCATATTTCAGGTACTACAAGTTTTATCTTATTTTTAGACTTTTTCAGTGTTTCTCACCATATTCTAGGTACTACAGTGTGATTTTCTCATTTTTCGACTTTTTCAGGGTTTCTCACCATATTCCAAGTCCTACAGTGTGATTTTCTCATTTTTAGACTTTTTCTGGGTTTCTCATCATATTCCAAGTCCTAGAGTGTGATATTCTCATTTTTCGACTTTTTCAGTGTTTCTCACCATATTGCATATACTACAAGTTTTATTTTCTTATTTTTGAACTGTTTCAGGGTTTCTCACCATATTCCAGGTCCTACTGTGTGATTTTCTCATTTTAATACTTTTTTAGTGTTTCTCACCATATACCAGGTACTACAGTTTGATTTTCTAATTTTTCGACTTTTTCAGGGTTTCTCACCATATCCCAAGTCCTACAGTGTGATTTTCTCATTTTAAGACTTTTTCAGGGTCTCTCACCATATTGCAAGTCCTACAAGTGTGTATTTCTTTTTTTTTTTTTTGACTTTTTCATGACTTCTCACCATATTCCAGCTCCTACAGTGTCATTTTCTCATTTTTCGACATTTTCAGGGTTTCTTACCATATTCCAGGTCCTACAGTGTGATTTTCTCATTTTAAGACTTTTTCTGTGTTTCTCATCATATTCTGGGTCCTAGTGCATGATTTTCTCATTTTTCGACTTTTTGAGGGTTTCTCACCATATTCCAAGTTCTACAGTGTGATTTTCTCATTTTTTGAATTTTTCAGGGTTTCTCATCATATTCCAAATCCTAGAGTGTGATATTCTCATTTTTCGACTTTTTCAGTGTTTGTCACCATATTGCATGTACTACAAGTTTGATTTTCTTATATTTCGACTGTTTCAGGGTTTCTCACCACATTCCAGGTCCTACTGGGTGATTTTCTCATTTTAATACTTTTTTAGTGTTTCTCACCATATTCCAGGTACTACAGTGTGATTTTTTCATTTTTTGACTTTTTCACGGTTTCTCATCATATTCCAAGTCCTAGAGTGTGATTTTTGCCTTTTTCGTATTTTTCAGGGTTTCTCAACATATTCCAGGTCCTACAGTTTGATTTTCTCATTTTTCGACTTTTTCAGGGTTTCTCACCAGCTTCCAGGTCCTACTGCGTGATTTTCTCATTTTTCGACTTTTTTCAGGATTTCTCACCATATTCTGGGTCCTACTACATGATTTTCTCATTTTTCGATGTTTCAGGGTTTCTCACCATATTCCAGTCCTAGAGTGTGATTTTCTCATTTTTTAACTTTTTCAGGGTTTCTTACGGTATTCCAGGTTCTACATTGTCATTTTCTCATTTTTCGAATATTTCAGGTTTTCTCAACATATTCCAGGCCCTACACTGTCATTTTATAATTTGCGACTTTTTCAGAGTTTCTACCCATATTCCATGTACTACAGTGTGATTTTTCTCATTTTTTGACCTTTTCAGGGTTTCTCACCATATTCCAGGTCCTAAGGTGTGATTTTCTCATTTTAAGACTTTTTCAGTATTTTTCACCATATTCCAAGTACTACAGTGTGATTTTCTATTTTAAGACTTTTTCAGTGTTTCTCACCAAATCCCAGGTCCTACTGCGTGATTTTCTCATTTTTCGACTTTTTCAGGGTTTCTCACCATATTCCAAGTCCTACAGTGTGATTTTCTCATTTTTCGACTTTTTCAGGGTTTCTCACCATATTCCAGATCCTACAGATTGATTTTCTCATTTTTCGACTTTTTCAGGGTTTCTCACCAGCTTCCAGTTCCTACTGCGTGATTTTCTTATTTTTTGACTTTTTTTTCAGGGTTTCTCTCCATATTCTGGGTCCTACTGCATGATTTTCTCATTTTTCGACATTTTCAGGTTTCTCACCATATTCCAAGTCCTAGAGTGTGATATTCTCATTTAAGACTTTTTCAGTGTTTCTCACCATATTCCAGGTACTCCTGCATGCTTTTCTCATTTTTCGACTTTTTCAGGGTTTCTCACCATATTCCAAATCCTACAGTGTGATTTTTCATTTTTTGACTTTTTCAGGGTTACTCATCTTATTCCAAGCCACACCCATCTTTAAATTTTTAGAAGAAAATGTGAGGCTGTGTTTATATACATCATATGCAGATCGTAAGAGGGATTTAGATTCTCCAGAATCTGACACCCTCTTCTGGAGTGTCTAAAGATAGCTACAGTGTACTTATATCTAATAAATAAATAAATAAATAAATAAATAAATAAATAAATAAATAAATATATAAATAAACATTTTTTTAAAAAGGATAAGAAAGAAAGAAAGACCAGGCAGGCCTGCCATCCTTATCTCTGTCTGTCTGTCTGTCTGATACCCTGGAACTGGAGAAGGGCCACCATATAGTTGCTGGTAGTTGATCCCAGATTCTCTAGAAGAGAAGACAATGCTGTTAATTGTTTTGTTATGTTTTTCACTGTTTTTTTTTATTACATATTTTCCTCAATTACATTTCCAATGCTATCCCAAAAGTCCCCCATACCTCCCCCCACTTCCCTACCCTCCCATTCTTCTCAGTGGCCCCACACATCTTTAAATTTTTAGAAGTATACGTGAGTCTGTGTTTATGTACATAATATGCAGGCCAAAAGAGGGATTTAGATTCTCCAGAATCTGACACCGTCTTCTGGAGTGTCTGAAGACAGCTACAGTGTACTTATATCTAATAAATACATAAATAAATAAATAAGCAAACATTTTTTCAAAAGGATAAGAAAGAAAGAAAGACCAGGCAAGCCTGCCATCCTTATCTCTGTCTGTCTGTCTGACAGTCTGTCTGATCCCCTGGAACTGGAGTTGGGCCACTATATAGTTGCTGATAGTTGATACCAGGTTCTCTGGAAGTGGAGACAGTGATGGTAATTGTTGAGCCCTTTCAGTGGTCCCACCAATCTTTAAATTTTTAGAAGTATATGTGAGGCTGTGTTTATGTACATCATATGCAGACCATAAGAGGGATTTAGATTCTCCAGAATCTGAAACCCTCTTCTGGAGTGTCTGAAGGCAGCTACAGTGTACTTATATCTAATAAATACATAAATAAATAAATAAATAAATAAATAAACATTTTTTTAAAGGATAAGAAATAAAGAAAGACCAGGCAGGCCTGGCATCCTTATCTCTGTCTGTCTGTCTGTCTGTCTTTCTGATACACTGGAACTGGAGATGGGCCACAATATAGTTGCTGGTAGTTGATCCCAGGTTCTCTGGAAGAGGAGACAATGCTGTTAATGGTTGAGCCCTTTCAGTGGCCCCACACATCTTTAAATTTTTGGAAGTAAATGTGAGTCTGTGTTTATGTACATCATATGCACACCATAAGAGGGATTTAGATTATCCAGAATCTGACACCCTCTCCTGGAGTGTCTGAAGACCGCTAAAGTGTACTTATATTTAATAAATACATAAATAAATAAATAAACATTTTTAAAAAGGATGAGAAAGAAAAAAAACCAGGCAGGCCTGCCACCCTTGTCTGTCTGTCTGTCTTTCTGTCTGATACCTTAGAACTGGAGATGAGCCACCATATAGTTGCTGGTAGTTGATCCCAGGTTGTCTGGAAGAGGAGATAATGCTGTTAATTGTTGAGCCCTTTCAGTGACCCCATACATCTTTAAATTTTTGAAGTATATGTGAGGCTGTATTTATGTACATCATATACAGACCATAAGAGGGATTTAGATTCTCCAGAATCTGACACCATCTTCTGGAGTGTCTGAAGACAGACACAGTGTACTTATATCTAATAAATAAATAAATAAATAAATAAATAAATAAATAAATAAATATATAAATAAACATTTTTTAAAAAGATAAGAAAGAAAGAAAGACCAGGGAGGCCTGCCTTCCTTATCTCTGTCTCTCTGTCTGTCTGTCTGTCTATCTGTCTGATACCCTGGAACTGGAGATGGGCCACCATATAGGTGCTGGAAGTTGAACCCAGGTTCTCTGGAAGAGGAGACAATGCGGTTAATTGTTGAGCCCTTTCAGTGGCTCCACCCATCTGTAAATTTTTAGAAGTATATGTGAGGCTGTGTTTATGTACATCATATGCAGACCATAAGAGGGATATAGATTCTCCAGAATCTGACACCCTCTTCTGGAGTGTCTGAAGACAGCTACAGTCTACTTATATGTAGTAAACAAATAGATAAATAAATAAATAAATAAATAAATAAATAAATAAATAAATAAATATTTTTTAAAAAAGGATAAGAAAGAAAGAAAGACCAGACAGGCCTTCAATCTATACCTATGTCTGTCTGTCTGTCTGTCTATCTGATCCCCGGGAACTGGAGATGGGCCACCATATAGTTGCTGGTAGTTGATCCAAGGTTCTCTGGAAGAGGAGACAATGCTGTTAATTGTTGAGCCCTTTCAGTGGCCCAACACTTCTTTAAATTTTTAGAAGTATACCTGAGGCTGTGTTTATGTACATCATATGCAGATTATAAGAGGATTTAGATTCTCCAGAATCTGACACCCTCTACTGGAGTGTCTAAAGACAGCTACAGTGTACTGATGTCTAATAAATACATAAATAAATAAATAATTAAACATTTTTTAAAAGGATAAGAAAGAAAGAAAGACCAGGCAGGCCTGCCATTCTTTTCTCTGTCTGTCTCTCTGTCTGTCTGACATCTGTCTGATACCCTGGAACTCGAGATGGGCCACCATATAGTTGCTGGTATTTCATCCCAGGTTCTCTGGAGAGGAGACAATGCTGTTAATTATTGAGCCCTTCCAGTGATCCCACCCATCTTTAATTTTTTAGAAGTATATGTGAGGCTGTGTTTATATACATCATATGCAGACCATAAGAGGGATTTAGATTCTCCAGAATCCTACACCCTCTTCTGGAGTGTCTGAAGACAGCTACAGTATACTTATATGTAATAAATACCTGAATAATTAAATAAATAAACATTTTTTAAAAGGATAAGAAAAAAAGAAAGACCAGGCAGGCCTGCCATCCTTATCTCTGTCTGTCTGTCTGTCTGTCTGATCTCCTGTAACTGGAGATCGGCCACCATATAGTTGGTGGTAGTTGAACCCAGGTTCTCTGGAAGAGGAGACAATGCTGTTAATTGTTGAGCCCTTTCAGTGGCCCCACTCATCTTTAAATTTTTAGGAGAGTATCTGAGGCTGTGTTTATGTACATTATATGCAGATCATAAAAGAGATTTAGATTCTCCAGAATCTGACACCATCTTCTGGAGTGTCTGAAGACAGCTACAGTGTACTCATATCTAATAAATGAATAGATAAATAAATAAATAAATAAATAAACATTTTTTTAAAAGGATAAGAAAGAAAGAAAGACCAGGCAGGCCTACCATCCATATCTCTGTCTGTCTGTCTGTCTATCTGATCCCCGGGAACTGGAGATGGGCCACCATATAGTTGCTGGTAGTTGATCCAAGGTTCTCTGGAAGAGGAGACCATGCTGTTAATAGTTGTGCCCTTTCAGTGGCCCCACACTTCTTTAAATTTTTAGAAGTATACTTTAGGCTGTGTTTATGTACATCTTATGCACATTATAAGAGGATTTAGATTCTCCAGAATCTGACACCATCTACTGGAGTGTCTAAGACAGCTACAGTGTACTGATATCTAATAAATAAATAGATAAATAAATAAATAAATAAATAAACATTTTTTAAAATGGATAAGAAATAAAGAAAGACCAGGCAGGAGAGCCATCCTTATCTCTGTCTGTCTATCTGTCTGTCTGATCCCCTGGAACTGGAGATGGTCCATCATATACTTGCTGGTAGTTGACACCAGGTTCTCTGGAAGAGGAGACAATGCTGTTATTTGTTGAGCCCTTTAAGTGGCCCAACCCATCTTTAAATTTTTAGAAGTGTATGTGAGTCTCTGTTTATGTACATCATATGCATACCATAAGAGGGATTTAGATTCTCCAGAATCTGACACCCTCTTCTGGAGTGTCTGAAGACAGCTACAGTGTACTTATATCTAATAAATATATACATAAATAAATAAATAAACATTTTTTGAAAAAGGATAAGAAAGAA
Organism: Mus caroli; assembly: GCF_978045245.1. Classification (NCBI taxonomy): domain Eukaryota; kingdom Metazoa; phylum Chordata; class Mammalia; order Rodentia; family Muridae; genus Mus; species Mus caroli. Next base: position 69,720 of record NW_028227737.1, on the reverse strand, counting down.
AGAAAGACCAGGCAGGCCGTCCATCCATATCTCTGTATGTCTGTCTGTCTGTCTATCTGATCCCCGGGAAATGGAGATGGGCCACCATAGAGTTGCTGGTAGTGATCCAAGGTTCTTTGGAAGAGGAGACAATGCTGTTAATTGTTGAGCCCTTTCAGTGGCCCCACACTTCTTTAAATTTTTAGAAGTATACTTGAGGCTGTGTTTATGTACATCATATGCAGACCATAAGAGGGATTTAGATTCTCCAGAATCTGACACCCTCTACTGGAGTGTCTGAACAGCTACAGTGTACTTATATCTAATAAATAAATAAATAATAAATTAAATAAATAAATAAATAAATAAATAAATAAATAAATAAACATTTTTTAAAAAAGGATTAGAAAGAAAGACCAGGCAGGCCTGCCATCCATATCTCTGTCTGTCTGTCTGTCTGTCTATCTGATCCCCGGGAACTGGAGATGGGCCACCATATAGTTGCTGGTAGTTGATCCCAGGTTCTCTAGAAGAGGAGACAATGCTGTTAATGTTGAGCCCTTTCAGTGGCCCTACCCATCTTTAAATTTTTAGAAGTGTATATGAGGCCGTGTTTATGTACATCATATGCAGACCAGAAGAGGGATTTAGATTCATCAGAATCTGACACCCTCTTCTGGAGTGTCTGAAGACAGCTACAGTGAACTTATATCTAATAAATAAATAAATGAATAAATAAATAAATAAATAAATAAACATTATTTAAACAGGATAAGAAAGAAAGAAAGACCAGGCAGGCCTTCCATCCATATCACTGTCTGTCTGTCTGTCTGTCTGTCTATCTGATCCCCGGGAACAGGAGATGGGCCACCATATTGTTGCTGGTAGTTGATCCCAGGTTCTCTGGCAGAGGAGACAATGCTGTTAATTGTTGAGCCCTTTCAGTCGCCCCACCCATCCTTAAATTTTTAGAAGTGTATGTGAGGCTGTGTTTATGTACATCATATGCAGACCATAAGAGGGATTTAGATTGTCCAGAATCTGACACCCTCTTCTGGAGTGTCTGAAGAGAGCTACAGTGTATTTATATCTAATAAATAAATAAATAAATAAATAAACATTTTTTAAAATGAATAAGAAATAAAGAAAGACAAGGCAGGAGTGCCATCCTTATCTCTGTCTATCTGATCACCTGGAACTGGAGATGGTACATCATATACTTGCTGGTAGTTGATACCAGGTTCTCTGGAAGAGGAGACAATGCTGTTATTTATTGAGCCCATTAAGTGGCCCCACCCATCTTTAAATTTTTAGAGGTGTATGTGAGTCTCTGTTTATGTACATCATATGCAGACCATAAGAGGGATTTAGATTCTCCAGAATCTGACACCCTCTTCTGGAGTGTCTGAAGACAGCTACAGTGTACTTATATCTAATAAATATAAATAAATAAATAAATAAATAAATAAATAAATAAATAAATAAATAAATAAATAAATAAACATTTTTTAAAAAGGATAAGAAAGAAAGAAAAATCAGGCAGGCCTACCATCCTTATCTCTGTCTGTCTGTCTCTCTGTCTGTCTGATCCCCTGGAACTGGAGATGGGCCACCATATAGGTGCTGGTAGTTGATCCCAGGTTCTCTGGAAGAGTAGACAATGCTGTTAATTGTTGAGCCCTTTCAGTGGCCCCACCCATCTTTAAATTTTTAGAAGTATATGTGAGTCTCTGTTTATGTACATCATATGCAGACCATAAGAGGGATTTAGATTCTCCAGTATCTGACACCCTCTTCTGGAGTGTCTGCAGACAGCTACAGTGTACTTATATCTAATAAATAAATAAATAAATAAATAAATAAATAAATAAATAAATGAATGAATAAATAAACATTTTTAAAAAAGGATAAGAAAGAAAGAAAGACTAGGCAGGCCTGCCATCCTTATCTCTGTCTGTCTGTCTGTCTGTCTGTCTGATCCTCTGATACTGGATATGGGCCACCATATAGTTGCTGGTAGTTGATCCCAGGTTCTCTGGAAGAGGAGACAATGCTGTTAATTGTTGAGACATTTCAGTGGTCCCACCCATTTTTAAATATTTAGAAGTGTATGTGAGGCTGTGTTTATGTACATCATATGCAGACCATAAAAGGGATTTAGATTCTCCAGAATCTGACACCCTCTTCTGGAGTGTCTGAAGACAGCTAAAGTGTACTGATGTCTAATAAATAAATAGATAAATAAATAAATACATAAATAAACATTTTTTAAAAGGATAAGAAAGAAAAAAAGACCAGGCAGGCCTACCATCCATATCTCTGTCTGTCTGTCTGTCTGTCTATCTGATCCCTGGGAACTGGAGATGGGCCACCATATAGTTGCTGGTAGTTGATCCAAGGTTCTCTGGAAGAGGAGACAATGCTGTTAATTGTTGAGCCCTTTCTTTGGCCCCACACTTCTTTAAATTTTTAGAAGTATACTTTAGGCTGTGTTTATGTACATCTTATGCACATTATAAGATGATTTAGATTCTCCAGAATCTGACACCCTCTACTGGAGTGTCAGAAGACAGCTACAGTGTATTTATATCTAATAAATACATACATAAATAAATAAATAAATAAATAAATAAATAAATAAATAAACATTTTTTAAAAAGGATAAGAAAGAAAGAAAGACCAGGCAGGCCTTCCATCCATATCTCTGTCTTTCTGTCTGTCTGTCTATCTGATCCCCTGGAACTGTAGATGGGCCACCATATAGTTGCTGGTGGTTCATCCCAGGTTCTCTGGAAGAGGAGACAATGCTGTTAATTGTTGAGCCCTTCCAGTGACCCCACCCATCTTTAATTTTTTAGAAGTATATGTGAGGCTGTGTTTAGGTACATCATGTGCAGACCATAAGAGGGATTTAGATTCTCCAGAATCTGAAACCCTCTTCTGGAGTGTCTGAAGACAGCTACTGTGTACTTATATCTAATAAATACATAAATAAATAATTAAATAAACATTTTTAAAAGGATAAGAAAGAAAGAAAGAAAAGGCAGGCCTGCCATCCTTAGCTCTGTCTGTCTGTCTGTCTGTCTGATCCCTGAGAACTGGAGATGGGACACCATATAGTTGCTGGTAGTTGATCCCAGGTTCTCTGGAAGAGGAGACAATGCTGTTAATTGTTGAGCTTTTTCAGTGGCCCCACCCTTCTTTAAATTTTTGAAGTATATGTGAGGCTGTGTTCATGTACATCATATGCAGATTATAAGAGGATTTAGATTCTCCAGAATCTGACACCCTCTACTGGAGTGTCTGAAGACAGCTACAGTGTACTTATATCTAATAAATAAAAAAAATAAAAAAATAAATAAATAAACATTTTTTAAAAGGATAAGAAAGATAGAAAAACCAGGCAGGCCTGCCATTCTTATCTCTCTCTGTCTGACATCTGTCTGATCCCCTGGAACTCGAGATGGGCCACCATATAGTTGCTGGTGGTTCATCCCAGGTTCTCTGGAAGAGGAGACAATGCTGTTAATTGTTGAGCCCTTCCAGTGACCCCACCCATCTTTAATTTTTTAGAAGTATATGTGAGGCTGTGTTTATATACATCATATACAGACCATAAGAGGGATTTAGATTCTCCAGAATCCTACACCCTCTTCTGGAGTGTCTGAAGACAGCTACAGTGTACTTATATCTAATAAATAAATAGATAAATAAATAAATAAATAATCATTTTTTAAAAAGGATAAGAATGAAAGAAAGACCAGGCAGGCCTTCCATCCATATCTCTGTCTGTCTGTCTGTCTGTCTATCTGATCCCCAGGAACTGGAGATGGGCCACCATATAGTTGCTGGTAGTTGATCCCAGGTTCTCTGGAAGAGGAGACAATGATGTTAATTGTTGAGCCCTTTCAGTGGCCCCACCCATCCTTAAATTTTTAGAAGTGTATGTGAGGCTGTCTTTATGTACATCATATGCAGACCTTAAGAGGGATTTAGATTGTCCAGAATCTGACACCCTCTTCTGGAGTGTCTGAAGACAGCTACAGTGTATTTATATCTAATAAATAAATAAATAAATAAATAAATAAATAAATAAATAAATAAATAAACATTTTTTAAAAAGGATAAGAAAGAAAGAAAAATCAGGCAGGCCTGCCATCCTTATCTCTGTCTGTCTGTCTGTCTGTCTGATCCCCTGGAACTGGAGATGGGCCAACATATAGGTGCTGGTAGTTGATCCCAGGTTCTCTGGAAGAGGAGACAATGCTGTTAATTGTTGAGCCCTTTCAGTGGCCCAACCCATCTTTAAATTTTTAGAAGTATATGTGAGGCTGTGTTTATGTACATCATATGCAGACCATAAGAGGGATATAGATTCTCCACAATCTGTCACCCTCTTCTGGATTGTCTGAAGACAGCTACAGTGTACTTATATCTAATAAATAAATAAATAAATAAATAAATAAATAAATAAATAAATAAATAAATAAATCAATAAATAAATAAACATTTTTTTAAATAGGATAAGAAAGAAAGAAAAATCAGGCAGGCCTGCCATCCTTATCTCTGTCTGTCTGTCTGTCTGATCCCCTGGAACTGGAGATGGGCCACCATATAGTTGCTGGTAGTTGATCCCAAGTCCTCTGGAAGAGGAGACAATGCTGTTAATTGTTGAGCCCTTTCATTGGCCCCACCCATCTTTAAATTTTTAGAAGTAAATGTGAGGCTGTGTTTATGTACATCATATTCAGACCATAAGAGGTATTTAGATTCTCCAGAATATGACACCGACTTTTGGAGTGTCTAAGACGGATACAGAGTACTTATATCTAATAAATACATAAATAAATAAATAAATAAATAAATAAATAAATAAATAAATAAATAAATAAATAAACATTTTTTAAAATCGATTAGAAAGAAAGACCAGGCAGGCCTGCCATCCTTATCTTTATCTGTCTGTCTGTCTGTCTGATCCCCTGGAACTGGAGATGGGCCACCATATAGTTGCTGGTAGTTGATACCAGGTTCTCTGGAAGAGGAGACTATGCTGTTAATTGTTGAGCCCTTTCAGTGGCCCCACCCATATTTAAATTTTTAGAAGTATATGTAAGGCTGTGTTTATGTACCGAATATGCAGACCATAGGAGGGATTTAGATTCTCCAGAATCTGACACCCTCTTCTGGATTGTCTGAAGACAGATACAGTTTACTTATATCTAATAAATTCATAAATAAACAAATAAACATTTTTAAAAAATGATAATAAAAAAAGAGAGAACAGGCAGGCCTGCCATCCTTGTCTGTCTGTCTGTCTGTCTGATCCCCGAAACTGGAGATGGGCCACCATATAATTGTTGGTAGTTGATGCCTGGTTCTCTGAAAGAGGAGACAATGCTGTTAATTGTTGAGCCCTTTCAGTGGCCCCACACATTTTAAGTTTTTAGAAGTATATGTGAGGCTGTGTTTATGTACATCATATGAAGACTATAAAAGGGATTTAGATTCTCGAGAATCTGACACCCTCTTCGTGAGTGTTTGAAGTCAGCTACAGTGTACTTATATCTAATAAGTACATACATAAATTAATAAACATTTTTTAAAAAGGATAAGAAAGAAAGAAAAACCAGGCAGGCCTGCCACCTTGTCTGTCTGTCTGTCTGTCTGTCTGTCTATCTGTCAGATCCCCTGGAACTGGAGATGGGCCACCATATAGTTGATGGTAGTTGATCCCAGGTTCTCTGGAAGAGGAGACAATGCTGGTAATTGTTGAGCCCATTCAGTGGCCCCACCCATCTTTAAATTTTTAGAAGTATATGTGAGGCTGTGTTTATGTACATCATATGTAGACCATAAGAGGGATTTAGATTCTCAGGAATCTGACACCCTCTTCTGGAGTGTCTGTAGACAGCTACAGTATACTTATATCTAATAAATATGTAAGTAAATAAATAAATAAATACATAAATCAGTAAACATTTTTTAAAAAGGATAAGAAAGAAAGAAAGAACAGGCAGACCTGCCATCCTTATCTCTGTCTGGCTGTCTGGCTGTCTGATCCCCAGGAACTAAAGGTGGGCCACCATATAGTTGCTGGTAGTTGATCCCAGGTTCTCTGGAAGAGGAGTCAATGCTGTTAATTTTTGAGCCCTTTCAGTGGCCCCACCCATCTCTAAATTTTTAGAAGTATATGTGAGGCTGTGTTTATGAACATCATATGCAGACCATTAGAGGGATTTATATTCTCCAGATTCTGACACCCTATTCTGGAGTGTCTGAAGACAGCTAAGGTGTATTTATATCTAATAAATAAATAAATAAATAAATAAATAATAAATAAATAAATAAATAAATAAACATTTTTTAAAAAGGATAAGAAAGAAAGAAAGACCAGGCAGGCCTGCCATCCTTATCTCTGTCTGGCTGTCTGGCTGTCTGATCCCTGGGAACTAAAGGTGGGCCACGATATAGTTGCTGGTAGTTGATCCCAGGTTCTCTGGAAGAGGAGTCAATGCTGTTAATTTTTGAGCCCTTTCAGTGGCCCCACCCATCTCTAAATTTTTAGAAGTATATGTGAGGCTGTGTTTATGAACATCATATGCAGACCATTAGAGGGATTTATATTCTCCAGATTCTGACACCCTATTCTGGAGTGTCTGAAGACAGATAAGGTGTATTTATATCTAATAAATAAATAAATAAATAAATATATAAATAAATAAATAAATAAACATTTTTTTAAAAAGGATAAGAAAGAAAGAAAGACCAGGCAGGCCTGCCATCCTTATCTCTGTCTGTCTGTCTGTCTGTTTTTCTGATCCCCTGGAACTGTAGATGGGCCACCATATAGTTGCTGGTAGTTGATCCCAGGTTCTCTGGAACAGGAGACAATGCTGTTAATTGTTGAGCCCTTTCAGTGGCCCGACCCATCTTTAAATTTTTAGAAGTATATGTGAGGCTGTTTTTATGTACATCATATGCAGACAATAAGAGGAACTTAGATTCACCAGAATCTGACACCTTCTTCTGGAGTGTGTGAAGACAGATACAGTGTACTTATATCTAATAAATAAATAAATAAATAAATAAATAAATAAATAAATAAACATTTTTCAAAATGGATAAGAAAAAAAGAAAGACCAGGCAGGCATGCCATCCTTATCCTTGTCTGTCTGTTTCTCTGTCTGTCTGTCTGATCCCCGGGAACTGGAGATTGGCCACCATATAGTTGCTGGTAGTTGATCCCAGGTTCTCTGGAAGAGGAGACAATGCTGTTAATTGTTGTCCCCTTTCAGTTTCCCACCCATCTTTAAATTTTTAGAAGTAAATATGAGGCTGTGTTTATGTACATCATATGCAGACCATAAGCAGGATTTAGATTCTCCAGAATATGACACCCTCTTCTACAGTGTCTGAAGACAGCGACAGTGTACTTATATCTAATAAATACATAAATAAATAAATAAACATTTTTTAAAAAGAATAAGGAAGAAAGGACAGCCAAGGCAGGCCTCCATCCTTATCTCTGTCTGTCTGTCTGTCTTTTTGATACCCTGCAACTGGATATGGGCCACCATATAGTTGCTGGTAGTTGATCCCAGGCTCTCTGGAAGAGGAGACGATGCTGTTAATTGTTGAGCATTTTCAGTGGCCCCACCCATCTTTAAATTTTTAGAAGTAAAGTTGAGGCTGTGTTTATGTACATCATATGCAGACCATAAGAGGGATTTAGGTTCTCCAGAATCTGACACCCTCCTCTGGATTGTTTGAAGACAGCTACAGTGTACTTATATTTAATAAATACATAAATAAATAAATAAACATTTTTAAAAAATGATAAGAAAGAAAGAAAGACCAGGCAGGCCTGCCATCCTTATGTCTGTCTGTCTGTATGTCTGTCTGTCTGTCTATCTGATCCCCTGGAATTGGAGATGGGTCATCATATACTTGCTGGTGGTTGATCCCAGATTCTCTGGAAGAGGAGACAATGCACTTAATTGTTGAGCCATCTCAGTGGACCAACCCATCTTTAAATTTTTAGAAGTAAATGTGAGGCTGTGTTTATGTACATCATATGCAGACCATAAGAGGGATTTAGATTCTCCAGAATCCGGTACCCTCTTCTTGAGTGTCTCAAGACAGATACAGTATTTTTGTATCTAATAAATAAATAAATAAATAAACATTTTATAAAAAGGATAATAAAGAAAGAAAGACCATGCAGGCCTCCCACTTTGTCTGTCTTCTGTCTGTCTGTCTATCTGACAGATCCCCTGGAAATGGAGATGGGCCACCATATAGTTGCTGGTAGTTGATACCAGGTTCTCCTGAAGAGGAGACAATGCTGTTAATTGTTGAGCCCTTTCAGTGGCCCCACCCAACTTTAAATTTTTAGAAGTATATGTGAGGCTGTGTTTATGTACATCATATGCAGACCATAAGAGGGATATAGATTCTCCAGAATCTGACACCCTCTTCTGGAGTGTCTGAAGACAGCTACAGTGTACTTATATCTAATAAATAAATAAATAAATAAATAAACATTTTTTTATAAAGGATAAGAAAGAAAGAAAAACCAGGCAGACCTGCCATCCTTATCTTTGTCTTTCTGTCTGTCTCTCTGTCTGATCCCCTGGAAGTGGAGATGGGCCACCATATAGTTGCTGGTAGTTGATCCCAGGTCCTCTGGAAGAGGAGACAATGCTGTTAATTGTTGAGCCCTTTCAGTGGCCCCACCCATCTTTAATTTTTAGAAGTAAATGTGAGGCTGTGTTTATGTACATCATATTCAGACCATAAGAGGAATTTAGATTCTCCAGAATATGACACCGACTTTTGGAGTGTCTAAGACGGATACAGAGTACTTATATCTAATAAATACATAAATAAATAAATAAATAAATAAATAAATAAATAAATAAATAAACATTTTTTAAAATCGATTAGAAAGAAAGACCAGGCAGGCCTGCCATCCTTATCTTTATCTGTCTGTCTGTCTGTCTGATCCCCTGGAACTGGAGATGGGCCACCATATAGTTGCTGGTAGTTGATACCAGGTTCTCTGGAAGAGGAGACTATGCTGTTAATTGTTGAGCCCTTTCAGTGGCCCCACCCATATTTAAATTTTTAGAAGTATATGTAAGGCTGTGTTTATGTACCGAATATGCAGACCATAGGAGGGATTTAGATTCTCCAGAATCTGACACCCTCTTCTGGATTGTCTGAAGACAGATACAGTTTACTTATATCTAATAAATTCATAAATAAACAAATAAACATTTTTAAAAAATAATAATAAAGAAAGAGAGACCAGGCAGGCCTGCCATCCTTGTCTGTCTGTCTGTCTGTCTGATCCCCGGAACTGGAGATGGGCCACCATATAATTGTTGGTAGTTGATGCCTGGTTCTCTGAAAGAGGAGACAATGCTGTTAATTGTTGAGCCCTTTCAGTGGCCCCACACATTTTAAGTTTTTAGAAGTATATGTGAGGCTGTGTTTATGTACATCATATGAAGACTATAAAAGGGATTTAGATTCTCGAGAATCTGACACCCTCTTCGTGAGTGTTTGAAGTCAGCTACAGTGTACTTATATCTAATAACTACATACATAAATTAATAAACATTTTTTAAAAAGGATAAGAAAGAAAGAAAAACCAGGCAGGCCTGCCACCTTGTCTGTCTGTCTGTCTGTCTGTCTGTCTATCTGTCAGATCCCCTGGAACTGGAGATGGGCCACCATATAGTTGATGGTAGTTGATCCCAGGTTCTCTGGAAGAGGAGACAATGCTGGTAATTGTTGAGCCCATTCAGTGGCCCCACCCATCTTTAAATTTTTAGAAGTATATGTGAGGCTGTGTTTATGTACATCATATGTAGACCATAAGAGGGATTTAGATTCTCAGGATTCTGACACCCTATTCTGGAGTGTCTGAAGACAGCTAAGGTGTATTTATATCTAATAAATAAATAAATAAATAAATAAATAAATAAACATTTTTTTAAAAGGATAAGAAAGAAAGAAAGAAAGAAAAGGCAGGCCTGCCATCCTTATCTCTGTCTGGCTGTCTGGCTGTCTGATCCCCGGGAACTAAAGGTGGGCCACCATATAGTTGCTGGTAGTTGATCCCAGGTTCTCTGGAAGAGGAGTCAATGCTGTTAATTTTTGAGCCCTTTCAGTGGCCCCACCCATCTCTAAATTTTTAGAAGTATATGTGAGGCTGTGTTTATGAACATCATATGCAGACCATTATAGGGATTTATATTCTCCAGATTCTGACACCCTATTCTGGAGTGTCTGAAGACAGATAAGGTGTATTTATATCTAATAAATAAATAAATAAATAAATAAATAAATAAATAAATAAATAAACATTTTTTAAAAAGGATAAGAAAGAAAGAAAGACCAGGCAGGCCTGCCATCCTTATCTCTGTCTGTCTGTCTGTCTGTTTTTCTGATCCCCTGGAACTGTAGATGGGCCACCATATAGTTGCTGGTAGTTGATCCCAGGTTCTCTGGAACAGGAGACAATGCTGTTAATTGTTGAGCCCTTTCAGTGGCCCGACCCATCTTTAAATTTTTAGAAGTATATGTGAGGCTGTTTTTATGTACATCATATGCAGACAATAAGAGGAACTTAGATTCACCAGAATCTGACACCTTCTTCTGGAGTGTGTGAAGACAGATACAGTGTACTTATATCTAATAAATAAATAAATAAATAAATAAATAAATAAATAAATAAATAAACATTTTTTAAAATGGATAAGAAAAAAAGAAAGACCAGGCAGGCATGCCATCCTTATCCTTGTCTGTCTGTTTCTCTGTCTGTCTGTCTGATCCCCGGGAACTGGAGATGGGCCACCATATAGTTGCTGGTAGTTGATCCCAGGTTCTCTGGAAGAGGAGACAATGCTGTTAATTGTTGTGCCCTTTCAGTTTCCCACCCATCTTTAAATTTTTAGAAGTAAATATGAGGCTGTGTTTATGTACATCATATGCAGACCATAAGCAGGATTTAGATTCTCCAGAATATGACACCCTCTTCTACAGTGTCTGAAGACAGCGACAGTGTACTTATATCTAATAAATACATAAATAAATAAATAAACATTTTTTAAAAAGAATAAGGAAGAAAGGACAGCCAAGGCAGGCCTCCATCCTTATCTCTGTCTGTCTGTCTGTCTTTTTGATACCCTGCAACTGGATATGGGCCACCATATAGTTGCTGGTAGTTGATCCCAGGCTCTCTGGAAGAGGAGACGATGCTGTTAATTGTTGAGCATTTTCAGTGGCCCCATCCATCTTTAAATTTTTAGAAGTAAAGTTGAGGCTGTGTTTATGTACATCATATGCAGACCATAAGAGGGATTTAGGTTCTCCAGAATCTGACACCCTCCTCTGGATTGTTTGAAGACAGCTACAGTGTACTTATATTTAATAAATACATAAATAAATAAATAAACATTTTTTAAAAATGATAAGAAAGAAAGAAAGACCAGGCAGGCCTGCCATCCTTATGTCTGTCTGTCTGTATGTCTGTCTGTCTGTCTATCTGATCCCCTGGAATTGGAGATGGGTCATCATATACTTGCTGGTGGTTGATCCCAGATTCTCTGGAAGAGGAGACAATGCACTTAATTGTTGAGCCATCTCAGTGGACCAACACATCTTTAAATTTTTAGAAGTAAATGTGAGGCTGTGTTTATGTACATCATATGCAGACCATAAGAGGGATTTAGATTCTCCAGAATCCGGCACCCTCTTCTTGAGTGTCTCAAGACAGATACAGTATTTTTGTATCTAATAAATAAATAAATAAATAAATAAACATTTTATAAAAAGGATAATAAAGAAAGAAAGACCATGCAGGCCTCCCACTTTGTCTGTCTTCTGTCTGTCTGTCTATCTGTCAGATCCCCTAGAAATGGAGATGGGCCACCATATAGTTGCTGGTAGTTGATACCACGTTCTCCTGAAGAGGAGACAATGCTGTTAATTGTTGAGCCCTTTCAGTGGCCCCACCCAACTTTAAATTTTTAGAAGTATATGTGAGGCTGTGTTTATGTACATCATATGCAGACCATAAGAGGGATATAGATTCTCCAGAATCTGACACCCTCTTCTGGAGTGTCTGAAGACAGCTACAGTGTACTTATATCTAATAAATAAATAAATAAATAAATAAATAAATAAATAAATAAATAAACATTTTTTTATAAAGGATAAGAAAGAAAGAAAAACCAGGCAGGCCTGCCATCCTTATCTTTGTCTTTCTGTCTGTCTCTCTGTCTGATCCCCTGGAAGTGGAGATGGGCCACCATATAGTTGCTGGTAGTTGATCCCAGGTCCTCTGGAAGAGGAGACAATGCTGTTAATTGTTGAGCCCTTTCAGTGGCCCCACCCATCTTTAATTTTTAGAAGTAAATGTGAGGCTGTGTTTATGTACATCATATTCAGACCTTAAGAGGAATTTAGATTCTCCAGAATATGACACCGACTTTTGGAGTGTCTAAGACTGATACAGTGTACTTATATCTAATAAATACATAAATAAATAAATAAATAAATAAATAAATAAATAAATAAATAAACATTTTTTTAAAATCGATTAGAAAGAAAGAAAGACCAGGCAGACCTGCCATCCTTATCTCTATCTGTCTGTCTGTCTGTCTGATCCCCTGGAACTGTAGATGGGTCTCCATAGAGTTGCTGGTAGTTGATCCCAGTTTCTCTGGAAGAGGAGACAATGCTGTTAATTGTTGAGCCCTTTCAGTGGCCCCACCCATCTTTAAATTTATAGAAGTATATGTAAGGCTGTGTTTATGTACCGAATATGCAGACAATAAAAGGGATTTATATTCTCCAGATTCTGACACCCTCTTCTGGAGTGTCTGAAGACAGCTACAGTGTACTTATATCTAATAAATACATACATACCTATATAAATAAATAAATAAATAAATAAATAAATAAATAAATAAATAAACATTTTCAAAAGGATAAGAAATAAAGAAAGACCAGGCAGGCCTGCAATCCTTATCTCTGTCTGTCTGTCTGTCTATCTGTCTGAATCCCTTGAACTGCAGATGGGCCTCCATATAGTTGCTGGTAGTTGATCCCAGGCTCTCTGGAAGAGGAGACAATGCTGTTAATTGTTGAGCATTTTCAGTGGCCCCACCCATCTTTAAATTTTTAGAAGTAAAGTTGAGGCTGTGTTTATGTACATCATATGCAGACCATAAGAGGGATTTAGATTCTCCAGAATCTGACACCCTCTTCTGGAGTGTCTGAAGACAACTACAGTGTACTTATATCTAATAAATACATAAATAAATAAATAAATAAATAAATAAATAAATAAATAAATAAATAAACAAACATTTTTTAAAAAGGATAAGAAAGAAATAAAGACAAGGCAGGCCTGCCATCCTTATCTCTGTCTGTCTGTATGTCTGTCTGCCTGTCTATCTAATCCCCTGGAACTGGAGATGGGTCACCGTATAGTTGCTGGTAGTTGATCCCAGATTCTCTGGAAGAGGAGACAATGCTGTTAATTGTTGAACCCTCTCAGTGGCCCCACCCATCTTTAAATTTTTAGAAGTAAATGTGAGGCTGTGTTTATGTACATCATATGCAGACCATAAGAGGGATTTAGATTCTCCAGAATCTGACACCCTCTTCTGGAGTGTCTGAAGACAGCTACAGTGTACTTATATCTAATAAATACATAAATAAATAAATAAACATTTTTAAAAAGGATAAGAAAGAAAGAAAGACCAGGTAGGCCTGCCACCTTGTGTGTCTGTCTGTCTGTCTGTCTATCTGTCACATCCACTGGAACTGGAGATGGGCCACAATATAGTTGCTGGTAGTTGATCCCAGGTTCTCTGGAAGAGGAGACAATGCTGTTAATTTTTGAGCCCTTTCAGTGGCCCCAACCATCTTTAAATTTTTAGAAGTATATGTGAGGCTGTGTTTATGTACATCATATGCAGACCATAAGAGGGATATAGATTATACAGAACCTCACACCCTCTTCTGGAGTGTCTGAAGACAGCTACAGTGTTCATATATCTAATAAATAAATAAATAAATAAATAAATAAATAAATAAATAAATAAATGAATAAATAAATAAATAAATAAATGAACATTTTTTAAAAAGGATAAGAAAGAAAGAAAAACCAGGCAGGCCTGACATCCTTATCTTTGTCTGTCTGTCTGTCTCTCTGTCTGTCTGTATGTCTGATCCCCTAGAAATGGAGATGGGCCACCATATAGTTGCTGGTAGTTGATCCCAGGTGCTGTAAGAGGAGACAATGCTGTTAATTGTTGAGCCCTTTCAGTGGCCCCACCCATCTTTGAATTTTTAGAAGTAAATGTGACGCTGTGTTTATGTACATCATATTCAGACCATAAGAGGGATTAAATTCTCCAGAATCTGACACAGTCTTTTGGAGTGTCTAAGACGGATACAATGTACTTATATCTAATAAATACATAAATACATAAATAAACATTTTTTAAAATCGATTAGAAAGAAAGAAAGACCAGGCAGACATCCCATCCTTATCTCTGTCTGTCTGTCTGTCTGATCCCCTGGAACTGGAGATGGGCCACCATATAGTTGCTGGTAGTTGATCCCAGGTTCTCTGGAAGAGGAGACTATGCTGTTAATTGTTGAGCCCTTTCAGTGGCCCCACCCATATTTAAATTTTTAGAAGTATATGTAAGGCTGTGTTTATGTACCGAATATGCAGATCATAAGAGGGATTTAGATTCTCCAGAATCTGACACCCTCTTCTGGAGTGTCTGAAGACAGCTACAGTGTACTTATATCTAATAAATTCATAAATAAACAAATAAACATTTTTTAAAAAGGAAAATAAATAAAGAGAGACCAGGCAGGCCTGCCATTCTTGTCTGTCTGTCTGTCTGTCTGATCCCCGGAACTGGAGATGGGCCACCATATAATTGCTGGTAGTTGATCCCAGGTTCTCTGGAAGAGGAGACAATGCTGTTAATTGTTGAGCCCTTTCAGTGGCCCCACCCATCTTTAAGTTTTTAGAAGTATATGTAAGGCTGTGTTTATGTACATCATATGCAGATCATAAGAGGGATATAGATTCTCCAAAATCTGACACCATCTTCTGGAGTGTTTGAAGACAGCTACAGTGTACTTATATCTAATAAATACATACATAAATTAATAAACATTTTTAAAAAGGATAAGAAAGAAAGAAAGACCAGGCAGGCCTGCCACCTTGTGTGTCTGTCTGTCTGTCTCTCTATCTGTCAGATCCCCTGGAAGTGGAGATGGGCCACCATATAGTTGCTGGTAGTTGATCCCAGGTACTCTGGAAGAGGAGATAATGCTGTTAGTTGTTGAGCCCTTTCAGTAGCCCCACCCATCTTTAAATTTTTAGAAGTATATGTGAGGCTGTGTTTATGTACATCATATGTAGACCATAAGAGGGATTTAGATTCTCCAGGATCTGACACCCACTTCTGGAGTGTCTGAAGACAGCTACAGTGTACTTATATCTAATAAATAAATAAATAAATAAATAAATAAATAAATACATACATACATACATACATACATACATACATAAATAAATAAATAAACATTTTTTAAAAAGGATAAGAAAGAAAGAAAGACCAGGCAGGCCTACCATCCTTATCTCTGTCTGTCTGTCTGTCTGTCTGATCCCCTGGAACTAAAGACGGGCCACCATATAGTTGCTCGTTGTTGATCCCAGGTTCTCTGGAAGAGGAGTCAATGCTGTTAATTATTGAGCCCTTTCAGGGACCCCACCCATCTTTAAATTTTTAGAAGTATATGTGAGGCTGTGTTTATGTACATCATATGCAGACCAGAAGAGGGATTTATATTCTCCAGAATCTGACACCCTCTTCTGGAGTGACTGAAGACAGCTACAGTGTACTTATATCTAATAAATACATAAATAAATAAATAAATAAATAAATAAATAAATAAATAAATAAACATTTTAAAAAAAGGATAAGAAAGAAAGAAAGAAAGAAAGAAAGAAAGAAAGAAAGAAAGAAAGAAAGAAAGAAAGAAAGAAAGAAAGAAAGACCAGGCAGACCTGCCATCCTTATCTCTGTCTGTCTGTCTGTCTGTCTTTCTGATCCCCTGGAACTGGAGGTGGGCCACCATATAGTTGCTGGTATTTGATCCCAGGTTCTCTGGAACAGGAGACAATGCTGTTAATTGTTGAGCCCTTTCAGTTGCCCCACCAATCTTTAAATTTTTAGAATTATATGTGAGGCTGTGTTTATGTACATCATATGCAGACCATAAGAGGGATTTAGATTCACCAGAATCTGACACATTCTTCTGGAGTGTGTGAAGACAGATACAGTGTACTTATATCTAATAAATAAATAAATAAATAAATAAATAAATAAATAAATAAATAAATAAATAAATACATAAACATTTTGTAAAAAGGATAAGAAAGAAAGAAAGAACAGGTAGGCCTGCCACCTTTATCCTTGTCTGTCTTCTCTCTGTCTGTGTTTCTGACCCCGGGAACTGGAAATGGGCCACCATATAGTTGATGGTAGTTGATCCCAGGTTCTCTGGAAGTGGAGACAATGCTGTTAATTGTTGAGCCCTTTCAGTGCCCCCACCCATCTTTAAATTTTTAGAAGTATATGGGAGGTTATGTTTATGTACCTCATATGCAGACAATAAGGGGGATTTAGATTCTCCAGAATTTGACACCCTCTTCTGGAGTGTCTGAAGACAGCTATAGTGTACTTATATGTAATAAATACATAAATAAATAAATAAACATTTTTTAAAAAAGGATAAGAAAGAAAGAAAGACCAGGCAGGCCTGTCATCTTTATCCTTGTCTGTCTGTTTGTCTGTCTGTCTGATCCCTGGGCACTGGAGATTAGCCACTATATACTTGCTTGTAGTTGATCCCAGGTTCTCTTGAAGAGGAGACAATGCTGTTAATTTGAGCCCTATCAGTGGCCCCACCCATCTTTAAATTTTAAGAAGTATATGTGAGGCTGTGTTTATGTACATCATATGCAGACCATAAGAGGGTTTTAGATTCTCCAATATCTAACACCCTCTTCTGGAGTGTCTGAAGACAGGTACAGTGTACTTAAAAATAATAAATAAATAAATAAATAAATAAATAAATAAATAAATAAATAAATAAACATTTTTTAAAAATGATAAGAAAAAAAGAAAGACCAGGCAGGCCTGCATTCCTTATCTCTGTCTCTCTGTCTGTCTCTCTGTCTGATCCCCTGGAACTGGAGATGGGCCACCATATAGTTGCTGGTGGTTGATCCCAGGTTCTGTGGAAGAGGAGACAATGCTGTTAATTGTTGAGCCCTTTCAGTGCCCACAAATCTTTAAATTGTTGGAAGTAAATGTGAGTCTGTGTTTATGTACATCATATGCAGACCATAAGAGGGATTTAGATTCTCCAGAATCTGACAACTTCTTCTGGAGTGTCTGAAGACCTCTACAGTGTAC
The DNA here is from genome assembly GCF_978045245.1 of Mus caroli. NCBI lineage: Eukaryota > Metazoa > Chordata > Mammalia > Rodentia > Muridae > Mus > Mus caroli. Next base: position 52,213 of record NW_028227737.1, on the reverse strand, counting down.
TTATAGCTAATAAATAAATAAATAAATAAATAAATAAATAAATAAATAAATAAATAAATAAATAAATAAAGATTTTTTAAAAAGGACAAGAAAGAACGAAAAACCAGGCAGGCCTGCCATCCTTGACTGTTTGTCTGTCTGTCTGTCTGAAACCCTGGAACTTAAGATGGGCCACCATATAGTTGCTCGTAGTTGATCCCAGGTTCTCTGGAAGAGGAGACAATGCAGTTAATAGTCGAGCCCATTCAGTGGCCCCACACATCTTTAAATTTTTGGAAGTAATTGTGAGTCTGTGTTTATGTACATCATATGCAGACCATAAGAGGGATTTAGATTCTCCAGAATCTGACACCCTCTTCTGGAGTGTCTGAAGACAGCTACAGTGTACTTATATCTAATAAATACATAAATAAATAAATAAATAAATAAATGAATAAATAAATAAATAAATAAACATTTTTTAAAAAGGATAAGAAAGTAAGGAAGACCAGGCAGTCCTGCCACCCTTATCTCTGTCTGTCTGTCTGTCTGTCTGATACCCTGGAACTGGAGATGGGCCACCATAGTGTTGCTGGTAGTTTATCCCAGGTTCTCTGGAAGAGGAGACAATGCTGTTAATTGTTGAGCCCTTTCAGTGGCCCCACCCATCTTTAAATTTTTAGAAGAAAATGTGAGTCTGTGTTTATGTACATCATATGCAGACCCTAAGAGGGATTTAGATTCTCCAGAATCTGACACCCTCTTCTGCAGTGTCTAAAGACAGCTACAGTGTACTTATATCTAATAAATACATATATAAAAAATAAATATTTTTAAAAAGGATAAGAAAGAAAGAAAGACCAGGCAGGCGTGCCATCCTTATCTCTGTCTGTCTGTCTGTCTGTTTGATACCCTGGTACTGGAGATGGGCCACCATATAGTTGCTGGTAGTTGATCCCAGGCTCTCTGGAAGAGGAGACAATGCTGTTAATTGTTGAGCCATTTCAGTGGCCCCACCCATCTTTGAAGTTTTAGAAGTAAAGTTGTGCTGTGTTTATTTACATCATATGCAGACCATAAGAGGGATTTAGATTCTCCAGAATCTGACACCCTCTTCTGGATTGTTTGAAGACAGCTACATTGTACTTATATCTAATAAATACATAAATGAATAAATAAACATTTTATTAAAAGGATAAAAAAGAAAGAAAGACCAGGCAGGCCTGCCATCCTTATCCTTGTCTCTCTGTCTGTCTGTCTGATAACATGGAACTGGAGATGGGCCACCATATAGTTGCTGGTAGTTGATCCCAGGATCTCTGATGAGTAGACAATGCTGTTAATTGTTGAGCCCTTTCAGTCGCCCCACCCATCCTTAAATTTTTAGAAGTGTATGTGAGGCTGTGTTTATGTACATCATATGCAGACCATAAGAGGGATTTAGATTGTCCAGAATCTGACACCCTCTTCTGGAGTGTCTGAAGACAGCTACAGTGTATTTATATCTAATAAATAAATAAATAAATAAATAAATAAATAAATAAACATTTTTTAAAATGGATAAGAAATAAAGAAAGACAAGGCAGGAGTGCCATCCTTATCTCTGTCTGTCTGATCCCCTGGAACTGGAGATGGTCCATCATATACTTGCTGGTAGTTGATACCAGGTTCTCTGGAAGAGGAGACAATGCTGTTATTTGTTGAGCCCATTAAGTGGCCCCACCCATCTTTAAATTTTTAGAGGTGTATGTGAGTCTCTGTTTATGTACATCATATGCAGACCATAAGAGGGATTTAGATTCTCCAGAATCTGACACCCTCTTCTGGAGTGTCTGAAGACAGCTACAGTGTACTTATATCTAATAAATATAAATAAATAAATAAATAAATAAATAAATAAATAAATAAATAAATAAATAAACATTTTTAAAAAAGGATAAGAAAGAAAGAAAAATCAGGCAGGCCTGCCATCCTTATCTCTGTCTGTCTGCCTGTCTGTCTGTCTGATCCTCTGATACTGGATATGGGCCACCATATAGTTGCTGGTAGTTGATCCCAGGTTCTATGGAAGAGGAGACAATGCTATTAATTGTTGAGACCTTTCAGTGGTCCCACCCATCTTTAAATTTTTAGAAGTATATGTGAGGCTTTTTCAGGGTTTCTCAACATATTCCAGGTACTACAGTGTGATTTTCTCATTTTTTGACTTTTTCAGGGTTTCTCATCTTATTCCAAATCCTACAGTGTGATTTTCTCATTTTAAGACTTTTTCAGGGTTTCTCACCATATTCCAGGTCCTACAGTGTGATTTTCTCATTTTTCGACTTTTTCAGGGTTTCTCACCATATTCCAGCTTCTACAGTGTATTTTTCTCATTTTTTGACTTTTTCACGGTTCTCATCATATTCCATCTTCTACAGTGTGATTTCCTCATTTTTCGACTTTTTCAGGGTTTTTCATCATATTCCAAATCCTACAGTGTGATTTTCTCATTTTTCGACTTTTTCAGGGTTTCTCACCATATTCCAGCTGCTACAGTGTATTTTTCTCATTTTTTGACTTTTTCAGGGTTTCTCATCATATTCCATCTTCTACAGTGTGATTTTCTCATTTTTCGACTTTTTCAGGGTTTTTCATCATATTCCAAGTCCTACAGTGTGATTTTATCATTTTTTTACTTTTTCAGGGTTTCTCACCATAATGGAAGTCAAACAAGTGTGAGTTTCTTATTTTTCGACTTTTTCAGGTTTTCTCACCATATTCCAGCTCCTACAGTGTATTTTTCTCATTTTTAGACTTTTTCACGTTTTCTCACAATATTCCGGGTCCTACTGCGTGATTTTCTCATTTTTCGACTTTTTCAGGTTTCTTACCATATTCCAAGTCCTACAGTGTGATTTTCTCATTTTTTGACTTTTTCAGAATTTCTCACCCTATTGCAGGTCCTACAAGTGTGAATTTCTTATTTTTTGACTTTTTCAGGGTTTCTCACCATATTCCAGCTCCTTCAGTGTATTTTTCTCATTTTTTGACTTTTTCAGGGTTTCACACCATATTGCAGATATGACAAATTTGATTTTCTTATTTTTCGACTGCTTCAGGGTTTCTCACAATATTCCAGGTCCTACTGTGTGATTTTCTCATTTTTAGACTTTTTCAGTGTTTTCTCACCATATTCAAGGTACTACAGTGTTATTTTCTCATTTTTTGACTTTTTCAGGTTTTCTCATCATATTCCATGTCCTAGAGGTTGATTTTCTCTTTTTTCGACTTTTAAAATGTTTCTCAACATATTCCAGGTCCTACAGTGTAATTTTCTCATTTTTTGACTTTTTCAGTGTTTCTCACCATATTGCAGGTCCTACAAGTGTGAATTTCTCATTTTTCGACTTTTTCAGAATTACTCACCATATTCCAGGTCCTACAGTGTAATTTTCTCATTTTAAGATTATGCAGTGTTTCTCACCATATTGCAGGTCCTACTGTGTGATTTTCTCATTTTTTGACTTTTTCAGGGTTTCTCATCATATTCCAAGTCCTACAGTGTGATTTTCTCATTTTTTGACTTTTTCAGGGTTTCTCATCTTATTCCAAGTCCTAGAGTGTGATTTTTCTAATTTTTCGACTTTTTCAGATTATATCACCATATTTCTTTTACTACAGTGTGATGTTTCTCATTTTTTGACTTTTTCAAGGTTTCTCACCATATTCCATATCCTACAGTGTGATTTTCTCAATTTAAAACTTTTTCAGGGTTTGTCACCATATTCCATGTACTACAGTGTAATTTTTTTATTTTAGACTTTTTCAGTGTTTCTCACCAAATTCCAGGACCTACTGCGTGATTTTCTCATTTTTTGACTTTTTCAGGGTTTCTCACCATATTCCAGGTCCTACACAGTGATTTTCTCATTTTTCGACTTTTTCAGGGTTTTCACCATATTGGAGGTCCTAAAAGTGTGATTTTCTTATTTTTCGACTTTTTCAGGGTTTCTAATCATATTCCAGCTCCTACAGTGTATTATTCTCATTTTTTGACTTTTTCACGGTTTCTCATCATATTCCAAATCCTACAGTGTGATTTTCTCATTTTTGGAATTTTTCAGTGTTTCTCAACATATTGCAGGTACTACAAGTTTGATTTTCTTATTTTTAGACTGTTTCAGTGTTTTTTACCATATTGCAGGTCCTACTGTGTGATTTTCTCATTTTGAGACTTTTTCAGTGTTTATCACCATATTCCAGCTACTACAGTGTGATTTTCTCATTTTTCGACTTTTTCAGGTTTTCTCATCATATTCCAAGTCCTAGAGAGCGATTTTTCTAATTTTTCGCCTTTTTCAGAGTTTCTCACCATATTCCAGGTTCCACAGTGTGATTTTTTTCATTTTTTGACTTTTTCAGGATTGCTCACCATATTCCATCTTCTACAGTGTGATTTTCTCATTTTTCAACTTTTTCAGGGTTTCTCATCTTATTCCTAGTCCTACAGTGTGATTTTCTCATTTTTTGACTTTTTCAGGGTGTCTCATCTTTTTCCAAGTCCTACAGTGTGATTTTCTCATTTTTCGACTTTTTCAGGGTTTCTCACCATATTGCAGGTCCTACAAGTGTGAATTTCTAATTTTTTGACTTTTTCAGGGTTTCTCATCATATTCCAGCTCCTTCAGTGTATTTTTCTCATTTTTAGACTTTTTCAGGGTTTCTCACCATATTGCAGATATGACAAATTTGATTTTCTTATTTTTCGACTGCTTCAGGGTTTCTCACCATATTCCAGGTCCTACTGTTTGATTTTCTCATTTTTAGACTTTTTCAGTGTTTTCTCACCATATTCAAGGTACTACAGTGTTATTTTCTCATGTTTAGACTTTTTCAGGTTTTCTCATCATATTCCATGTCCTAGAAGGTGATTTTCTCTATTTTCGACTTTTAAAGTGTTTCTCAACATATTCCAGGTCCTACAGTGTAATTTGCTCATTTTTTTGACTTTTTCAGTGTTTCTCACCATATTGCAGGTCCTACAAGTGTGAATTTCTCATTTTTCGACTTTTTCAGAGTTACTCACCATATTCCAGGTCCTACAGTGTGATTTTCTCATTTTAAGATTTTTCAGTGTTTCTCACCATATTGCAGGTCCTACTGTGTGATTTTCTCATTTTAAGACTTTTTCAGGGTTTCTCACCATATTCCAAGTCCTACAGTGTGATTTTCTCATTTTTGACTTTTTCAGGGTTTCTCATCATATTCCAAGTCCTACAGTGTGAATTTCTCATTTTTTGAATTTTTCAGGTTTTCTCATCATATTCCATGTCCTAGAGGGTGATTTTCTCTATTTTCGACTTTTAAAGTGTTTCTCAACATATTCCAGGTCCTACAGTGTAATTTTCTCATTTTTTGACTTTTTCAATGTTTCTCAACATATTGCAGGTCCTACAAGTGTGAATTTCTCATTTTTCGACTTTTTCAGAGTTACTCACCATATTTCAGGTCCTACAATGTGATTTTCTCATTTTAAGATTTTTCAGTGTTTCTCACCATATTCCAGGTTCCACAGTGTGATTTTTCTCATTTTTTGACTTTTTCAGGATTGCTCACCATATTCCATCTTCTACAGTGTGATTTTCTCATTTTTCAACTTTTTCAGGGTTTCTCATCTTATTCCAAATCCTACAGTGTGATTTTCTCATTTTTTGAGTTTTTCAGGGTGTCTCACCATATTCCAAGTCCTACAGTGTGATTTTCTCATTTTTCGACTTTTTCAGGGTTTCTCAACATATTGCAGGTCCTACAAGTGTGAATTTCTTATTTTTTGACTTTTTTAGGGTTTCTCACCATCTTCCAACTCCTTCAGTGTATTTTTCTCATTTTTAGACTTTTTCAGGGTTTCTCACCATATTGCAGATATGACAAATTTGATTTTCTTATTTTTCGACTGCTTCAGGGTTTCCAACCATATTCCAGGTCCTACTGTGTGATTTTCTCATTTTTAGACTTTTTCAGTGTTTTCTCACCATATTCAAGGTACTACAGTGTTATATTCTCATTTTTTGACTTTTTCAGGTTTTCTCATCATATTCCATTCCTAGAGGGTGATTTTCTCTTTTTTCGACTTTTAAAGTGTTTCTCAACATATTCCAGGTCCTACAGTGTAATTTTCTCATTTTTTGACTTTTTCAGTGTTTCTCACCATATTGCAGGTCCTACAAGTGTGAATTTCTCATATTTCGACTTTTACAGAATTACTCACCATATTCCAGGTCCTACAGTGTAATTTTCTCATTTTAAGATTATGCAGTGTTTCTCACCATATTGCAGGTCCTACTGTGTGATTTTCTCATTTTTTGACTTTTTCAGGGTTTCTCATCATATTCCAAGTCCTACAGTGTGATTTTCTCATTTTTTGACTTTTTCAGGGTTTCTCATCTTATTCCAAGTCCTAGAGTGTGATTTTTCTAATTTTTCGACTTTTTCAGATTATATCACCATATTTCTTTTACTACAGTGTGATGTTTCTCATTTTTTGACTTTTTCAAGGTTTCTCACCATATTCCATGTCCTACAGTGTGATTTTCTCATTTTAAGACTTTTTCAGGGTTTGTCACCATATTCCAGGTACTACAGTGTAATTTTTTTATTTTAGACTTTTTCAGTGTTTCTGACCAAATTCCAGGACCTACTGTGTGATTTTCTCATTTTTCGACTTTTTCAGGGTTTCTCACCATATTCCAGGTCCTATACTCTGATTTTCTAATTTTTCGACTTTTTCAGGGTTTTTCACCATATTGGAGGTCCTACAATTGTGGTTTTCTTATTTTTCGACTCTTTCAGGGTTTCTCATCATATTCCAGCTCCTACAGTGTATTATTCTCATTTTTTGACTTTTTCACGGTTTCTCATCATATTCCAAATCCTACAGTGTGATTTTCTCATTTTTGGAATTTTTCAGGGTTTCTCAACATATTCCAAGTCCTAGAGTGTGATTTTTCTAATTTTTCGACTTTTTCAGAGTTTCTCACCATATTCCAGTTTCTACAGTGTTATTTTTCTAATTTTCGACTTTTTCAGTGTTGCTCACCATATTCCATCTTCTACAGTGTGATTTTCTCATTTTTCGACTTTTTCAGGGTTTGTCATCATATTCCAAGTCCTACAGTGTGATTTTCTCATTTTTTGACTTTTTCAGGATTTCTCATCATATTCCAAGTCCTACAGTGTGATTTTCTCATTTTTTGACTTTTCAGGTTTTCTCATAATATTCCAAGTCCTACAGTGTTATTTTCTCATTTTTTGACTTTTTCAGTGTTTCTCACCATATTCCAGGTCCTACAGTGTGATTTTCTTATTTTTCGACTTTTTCAGGGTTTCTCACCATATTCCACCTTCTACAGTGTATTTTTCTCATTTTTTGACTTTTTCACGGTTTCTCATCATATTCTAAATCCTACAGTGTGATTTTCTCATTTTTGGAATTTTTCATGGTTTCTCACCATATTGCAGGTACTACAAGTTTGATTTTCTTATTTTTTGACCGTTTAAGTGTTTCTCACCATATTGCAGGTCCTACTGTGTGATTTTCTCATTTTGAGACTTTTTCAGTGTTTCTCACCATATTCCAGCTACTACAGTGTGATTTTCTCATTTTTCGACTTTTTCAGGGCTTCTCATCATATTCCAAGTCCTACAGTGTGATTTTCTCATTTTTTGACTTTTTCAGGGTTTCT
>NW_028227737.1:0-44410 GCF_978045245.1 Mus caroli | reverse complement strand
AAATCACGCAGTAGGTCCTGGAATTTGGTGAGAAACACTGAAAATTCTAAAATAAGAAAATCACACTGTAGTACCTGGAATATGGTGACAAACCCTGAAAAAGTCTTAAAATGAGAAAATCACACTGTAGGACATGGAATATTTTGAGAAACCTTGAAAAAGTCAAAAAATGAGAAAAATCACACTGTAGTAAAAGGAATATGGTGATATAATCTGAAAAAGTCGAAAAATTAGAAAAACCACACTCTAGGACTTGGAATAAGATGAGAAACCCTGAAAAAGTCAAAAAATGAGAAAATCACACTATAGGACTTGGAATATGATGAGAAACCCTGAAAAAGTCAAAAAATGAGAAAATCACACTGCAGGACTTGGAATATGGTGAGAAACCCTGAAAAAGTAGAAAAATGAGAAAATCACACAGTAGGACCTGGAATATGGTGAGAAACCCTGAAAAAGTCTTAAAATGAGAAAATCACACAGTAGGACCTGCAATATGTTGAGAAACACTGAAAAATCTTAAAATGAGAAAATCACACTGTAGGACCTGGAATATGGTGAGTAACTATGAAAAAGTCGAAAAATGAGAAATTCATACTTGTAGGACCTGCAATATGGTGAGAAACACTGAAAAAGTCAAAAAATGAGAAAATTACACTGTAGGACCTGGAATATGTTGAGAAACCCTTTAAAAGTCGAAAAAAGAGAAAAAACACCCTGTAGGACTTGGAATATGATGAGAAAACCTGAAAAAGTAAAAAAATGAGAAAATAACACTGTAGTACTTTGATATGATGAGAAAACACTGAAAAAGTCTAAAAATGAGAAAAACACACAGTAGGACCTGGAATATGGTGGAGAAATATTGAAGCAGTCGAAAAATAAGAAAATCAAATTTGTCTTATCTGCAATATGGTGAGAAACCCTGAAAAAGTCAAAAAATGAGAAATATACACTGAAGGAGCTGTAATATGGTGAGAAACCCTGAAAAAGTCAAAAAATAAGAAATTCACACTTGTAGGACCTGCAATAGGGTGAGAAATTCTGAAAAAGTCGAAAAATGAGAAAATCACACTGTAGGACTTAGAATATGGTGAGAAACCTGAAAAAGTCGAAAAATGAGAAAATAACGAAGTAGGACCAAGAATATTGTGAGAAAACTTGAAAAAGTCTAAAAATGAGAAAAATACACTCTAGGAGCTGGAATATGGTGAGAAAACCTGAAAAATTCAAAATATGAGAAAATCACACTGTAGAAGATGGAATATGGTGAGCAACCCTGAAAAGTCAAAAATTAGAAAAATAACACTGTGGAACCTGGAATAGGGTGAGAAACTCTGAAAAAGTCGAAAAATTAGAAAAATCACACTCTAGGACATGGAATATGATAAGAAACCCTGAAAAAGTCGAAAATGAGAAAATCACACTGTAGTATCTGGAATATGGTGAGAAACACTGAAAAAGTCTCAAAATGGGAAAATCAAACAGTAGGACCTGCAATATGGTGATAAACACTTAAACAGTCAAAAAATAATAAAAACAAATTTGTAGTACCTGCAATATGGTGACAAACCCTGAAAAATTCCAAAAATGAGAAAAATCACACTGTAGGATTTAGAATATGATGAGAAACCGTGAAAAAGTCAAAAAATGAGAAAAATACACTGTAGAAGCTGGAATATGGTGAGAAACCCTGAAAAAGTCTTAAAATGAGAAAATCACACTGTAGGACTTGGAATAAGATGAGAAACCCTGAAATAGTCGAAAAAAGAGAAAATCACACTCTAGGACTTGGAATATGATGAGAAACGCTGAAAAAGTCATAAAATGAGAAAATCACACTGTAGTACCTGGAATATGGTGAGAAACCCTGAAAGATCGAAAAATAAGAAAATCAAACTTGTAGTACCTGCAATATGGAGAGAAACCCTGAAAAAGTCAAAAAATGAGAAAATCCCAATATAGTACTTGGAATAAGATGAGAAACCGTGAAAAAGACAAAAAATGAAAAAATACACTGTAGGAAATGGAATATGGTGAGAAACCCTGAAAAAGTCGAAAAATGAGAAAATCACACTGTAGGACTTGGAATATGGTGAGAAACCCTGAAAATGTCAAAAAATGATAAAATCACACTGTAGGACTTGGAATATGATGAGAAACCCTGAAAAAGTCGAAAAATGAGTAAATCAAACTGTAGAAGATCGAATATGGTGAGCAACCCTGAAAAATTCAAAAAATGAGAAAAATCACAATGTAGAACCTGGAAAATGGTGAGAAACTCTGAAAAAGTCGAAAAATTAGAAAAATTACACTCTAGGACTTGGAATATGATGAGAAACCCTGAAAAAGTCGAAAAATAAGAAAATCACACTTGTAGGACCTCCAATATGGTGAAAAACCCTGAAAAAGTCGAAAAATGAGAAAATCACAGTGTAGGACCTGGAATATGGTGAGAAACCCTGAAAAAGCCGAAAAATGAGAAAATGACGCCGTGGGTCCTGGAATTTGGTGAGAAACACTGAAAAAGAATAAAATAAGAAAATTACACTGTAGTACCTGGAATATGGTTACAAACCCTGAAAAAATCGAAATGAGGAAATCACACTGTAGGACATGGAATATGGTGAGAAACCTTGAAAAAGTCAAAAAATGAGAAAAATCACACTGTAGTACAAGGAATATGGTGATATAATCTGAAAAAGTCGAAAAATTAGAAAAATCACACTCTAGGACTTAGAATAAGATGAGAAACCCTGAAAATGTCAAAAAATGAGAAAATCACACTGTAGGACTTGGAATATGGTGCGAAACTCTGAATAAGTCAAAAAAATGAGAAAATCAGGCAGTAGGACCTGGAATATGGTGAGAAACACTGAAAAATCTTAAAATGAGAAAATTACACTGTAGGACCTGGAATATGGTGAGTAACACTGAAAAAGTCGAAAAATGAGAAATTCACACTTGTAGGACCTGCAATATGGTGAGAAACACTGAAAAAGTCAAAAAATGAGAAAATTACACTGGTGGACCTGGAATATGTTGAGAAACACTTTAAAAGTCGAAAAAAGAGAAAATCACCCTGTAGGACTTGGAATATGATGAGAAAACCTGAAAAAGTCAAAAAATGAGAAAATAACACTGTAGTACCTTGAATATGGTGAGTAAACACTGAAAAAGTCTAAAAATGAGAAAATCACACAGTAAGACCTGGAATATGGTGAGAAACCCTGAAGCAGTCGAAAAATAAGAAAATCAAATTTGTCATATCTGCAATATGGTGAGAAACCCTGAAAAAGTCAAAAAATGAGAAAAATACACTGAAGGACCTGGAATATGGTGAGAAACCCTGAAAAAGTCAAAAAATTAGAAATTCACACTTGTAGGACCTGCAATAGGGTGAGAAATTCTGAAAAAGTCAAAAAATGAGAAAATCACACAGTAAGACCTGGAATATGGTGAGAAACCCTGAAAAAGTCGAAAAATGAGAATATCACGCAGTAGGACCAGGAATATTGTGAGAAAACGTGAAAAAGTCTAAAAATGAGAAAAATACACTGTAGGAACTGGAATATGGTGAGAAAACCTGAAAAAGTCGAAAAATAAGAAACTCATACTTGTTTGATCTCCTTTATGGAGAGAAACCCTGAAAAAGTCGAAAAATGAGAAAATCACACTGTAGGACCTGGAATATGGTGAGAAACACTGAAAAAGTCAAAAAATGAGGAAATCACACTGTAGTACATGGAATATGGTGAGAAACTCTGAAAAAGTCGCAAATTAGAAAATGACAGTGTAGGACCTGGAATATGTTGAGAAAACCTGAAATATTCAAAAAATGAGAAAATGACAATGTAGAACCTGGATTACGGTAAGAAACCCTGAAAAGTTAAAAAAAGAGAAAATCACACTGTAGGACCTGGAATATGGTGAGCAACCCTGAAAAAGTCAAAAATTAGAAAAATCACACTGTAGGACTTGGAATATGATGAGAAACCCTGAAAAAGTCAAAAAATGAGAAAATCACACTGTAGGACTTGGAATATGATGAGAAGCCCTGAAAAAGTCGAAAAATGAGAAAATCACACTGTAGTAGCTGGAATATGGTGAGAAACACTGAAAAAGTCTCAAAATGAGAAAATCACACAGTAGGACCTGCAATATGGTGAGAAACACTTAAACGGTCAAAAAATAAGAAAATCAAACTTGTAGTACCTGCAATATGGTGAGAAACCATGAAAAATTCCAAAAATGAGAAAATCACACTGTAGGATTTAGAATATGATGAGAAACCGTGAAAAAGTCAAAAAATGAGAAAAATACACTGTAGAAGGTGGAATATGGTGAGAAACCCTGAAAAAGTCGAAAAATAAGAAAATCACACTGTAGGACCTGGAATATGGTGAGAAACACTGAAAAAGTCAAAAAATGAGAAAATAACACTGTAGGACTTGGAATATTATGAGAAAACCTGAAAAGTCAAAAAATGAGAAAATCACACTGTAGGACTTGGAATATGATGAGAAATCCTGAAAAAGTCAAAAAATGAGAAAATCACACTGTAGGACTTGGAATATGATGACAAACCCTGAAAAAGTCGAAAAATGAGAAAATCACACTGTAGAAGATGGAATATGGTGAGCAACACTGAAAAAGTCGAAAATTAGAAAAATAACACTGTAGAAACTGGAATATGGTGAGAAACTCTGAAAAAGTCGAAAAATTAGAAAAATCACACTCTAGGACTTGGAATATGTTGAGAAACCCTGAAAAATTCCAAAAATGAGAAAATCACACTGTAGGATTTGGAATATGATGAGAAACCGTGAAAAAGTCAAAAAATGAGAATAATACACTGTAGGAGCTGGAATATGATGAGAAACCCTGAAAGAGTCGAAAAATAAGAAAACCACAATTGTAGGACCTCCAATATGGTGAAAAACCCTGAAAAAGTCGAAAAATTAGAAAATCAGAGTATAGGACCTGGAATATGGTGAGAAACCCTGAAAAAGTCGAAAAATGAGAAAATCACACAGTAGGTCCTGGAATTTGGTCAGAAACACTGAAAAAGTCTAAAATAAAAAAATTACACTGTAGTACCTGGAATATGGTGACAAACCCTGAAAAAGTCTTAAAATGAGAAAATCACACTGTAGGACATGGAATATGGTGAGAAACCTTGAAAAAGTCAAAAAATGAGAAACATCACACTGTAGTAAAAGAAATATGGTGATATAATCTGAAAAAGTCGAAAAATTAGAAAAATCACACTCTAGGACTTGGAATAAGATGAGAAACCCTGAAAAAGTCAAAAAATGAGAAAATCACACTGTAGGACTTGGAATATGATGAGAAACCCTGAAAAAGTCAAAAAATGAGAAAATCACACAGTAGGACCTGCAATATGGTGAGAAACACTGCATAATCTTAAAATGAGAAAATTACACTGTAGGACCTGGAATATGGTGAGTAATTCTGTAAAAGTCGAAATATGAGAAATTCACACTTGTAGGACCTGCAATATGGTGAGAAACACTGAAAAAGTCAAAAAATGAGAAAATTACACTGTAGGACCTGGAATATGTTGAGAAACACTTTAAAAGTCGAAAAAAGAGAAAATCACCCTCTAGGAATGGAATATGATGAGAAAACCTGAAAAAGTCAAAAAATGAGAATATAACACTGTAGTACCTTGAATATGGTGAGAAAACACTGAAAAAGTCTAAAAATGAGAAAATCACACAGTAGGACCTGGAATATGGTGGGAAACCCTGAAGCAGTCGAAAAATAAGAAAATCAAATTTGTCATATCTGCAATATGGTGAGAAACCCTGAAAAAGTCTAAAAATGAGAAAAATACACTGAAGGAGTTGGAAGATGGTGAGAAACCCTAAAAAAGTCAAAAAATAAGAAATTCACACTTGTAGGACCTGCAATATGTTGAGAAACCCTGAAAAAGTCGAAAAATGAGAAAATCACACTGTAGGACTTGGAATATGGTGAGACACCCTGAAAAACTCAAAAAATGAGAAAATCACACTGTAGGATTTGGAATAAGATGAGAAACCCTGAAAAAGTTGAAAAATGAGAAAATCACACTGTAGAAGATGGAATATGGTGAGCAATCCTGAAAAAGTCAAAAAATGAGAAAAATCACACTGTGGAACCTGGAATATGGTGAGAAACACTGAAAAATCTTAAAATGAGAAAATCACATTGTAGGACCTGAAATATGGTGAGTAACTCTGAAAAAGTCGAAAAATGAGAAATTCACACTTGTAGGACCTGCAATATGTTGAGAAACATTGAAAAAGTCAAAAAATGAGAAAATTACACTGTAGGACCTGGAATATGTTGAGAAACACTTTAAAAGTCGAAAATAGAGAAAATCACCCTCTAGGACATGGAATATGATGAGAAAACCTGAAAAATTCAAAAAATGAGAAATTCACACTGTAGGACTTGGAATATGATGAGAAACCCTGAAAAAGTCAAAAATGAGAAAATCACACTGTAGGACTTGGAATATGGTGAGAAACCCTGAAAAAGTCTTAAAATGAGAAAATCACACAGTAGGACCTGCAATATGGTGAGAAACACTGAAAAATCTTAAAATGAGAAAATCACACTGTAGGACCTGGAATATGGTGAGTAACTCTGAAAAAGTCGAAAAATGAGAAATTCACACTTGTAGGACCTGCAATATGGTGAGAAACACTGAAAAAGTCAAAAAAATGAGAAAATTACACTGTAGGACCTGGAATATGTTGAGAAACACTTTAAAAGTCGAAAATAGAGAAAATCACCTTCTAGGACATGGAATATGATGAGAAAACCTGAAAAAGTCTAAACATGAGAAAATAACACTGTAGTACCTTGAATATGGTGAGAAAACACTGAAAAAGTCTAAAAATGAGAAAATCAAACAGTAGGACCTGGAATATGGTGAGAAACCCTGAAGCAGTCGAAAAATAAGAAAATCAAATTTGTCATATCTGCAATATGGTGAGAAACCCTGAAAAAGTCTAAAAATGAGAAAAATACACTGAAGGAGCTGGAATATGATGAGAAACCCTGAAAAAGTCAAAAAATTAGAAATTCACACTTGTAGGACCTGCAATATGGTGAGAAACCCTGAAAAAGTCGAAAAATGAGAAAATCACACTGTAGGACTTGGAAAAAGATGAGACACCCTGAAAAAGTCAAAAAATGAGAAAATCACACTGTAGGACTAGGAATAAGATGAGAAACCCTGAAAAAGTTGAAAAATGAGAAAATCACACTGTAGAAGATGGAATATGGTGAGCAATCCTGAAAAAGTCAAAAAATGAAAAAAATCACACTGTGGAACCTGGAATATGGTGAGAAACTCTGAAAAAGGCGAAAAATTAGAAAAATCGCTCTCTAGGACTTGGAATATGATGAGAAAACCTGAAAAAGTCGAAAAATGAGAAAATCACACTGTAGTAGCTGGAATATGGTGATAAACACTGAAAAAGTCTCAAAATGAGAAAATCACACAGTAGGACCTGCAATATGGTAAGAAACACTGAAACAGTCTAAAAATAAGAAAATCAAACTTGTAGTACCTGCAATATGTTGAGAAACACTGAAAAATTCCAAAAATGAGAAAATCACACTGTAGGATTTGGAATATGATGAGAAACCGTGAAAAAGTCAAAAAATGAGAATAATACACTGTAGGAGCTGGAATATGATTAGAAACCCTGAAAAAGTCGAAAAATAAGAAAATCACACTTTTAGGACCTCCAATATGGTGAAAACCCTGAAAAAGTCGAAAAATGAGAAAATCACTGTGTAGGACCTGGAATATGGTGAGAAACCCTGAAAAAGTCAAAAAATGAGAAAATCACGCAGTAGGTCCTGGAATTTGGTGAGAAACACTGAAAAAGTCTAAAATAAAAAAATTACACTGTAGTACATGGAATATGGTGACAAACCCTGACAAAGTTTTAAAATGAGAAAATCACACTGTAGGATATGGAATATGGTGAGAAACCTTGAAAAAGTCAAAAAATGAGAAACATCACACTGTAGTAAAAGAAATATGGTGATATAATCTGAAAAAGTCGAAAAATTAGAAAAATCACACTCTAGGACTTGGAATAAGATGAGAAACCCTGAAAAAGTCAAAAAATGAGAAAATCACACTGTAGGACTTGGAATATGATGAGAAACCCTGAAAAAGTCAAAAAATGAGAAAATCACACAGTAGGACCTGCAATATGGTGAGAAACACTGCATAATCTTAAAATGAGAAAATTACACTGTAGGACCTGGAATATGGTGAGTAATTCTGAAAAAGTCGAAAAATGAGAAATTCACACTTGTAGGACCTGCAATATGGTGAGAAACACTGAAAAAGTCAAAAAATGAGAAAATTACACTGTAGGACCTGGAATATGTTGAGAAACACTTTAAAAGTCGAAAAAAGAGAAAATCAACCTCTAGGACATGGAATATGATGAGAAAACCTGAAAAAGTCAAAAAATGAGAAAATAACACTGTAGTACCTTGAATATGGTGAGAAAACACTGAAAAAGTCTAAAAATGAGAAAATCACACAGTAGGACCTGGAATATTGTGAGAAACCCTGAAGCAGTCGAAAAATAAGAAAATCAAATTTGTCATATCTGCAATATGGTGTGAAACCCTGAAAAAGTCAAAAAATGAGAAAAATACACTGAAGGAGCTGGAATATGGTGAGAAACCCTGAAAAAGTCAAAAAATAAGAAATTCACACTTGTAGGACCTGCAATAGGGTGAGAAATTCTGAAAAAGTCAAAAAATGAGAAAATCACACTGTAGGACTTGGAATATGGTAAGAAACCTGAAAAAGTCGAAAAATGAGAAAATCACGCAGTAGGACCCGGAATATTGTGAGAAAACGTGAAAAAGTCTAAAAATGAGAAAAATACACTGTAGGAGCTGGAATATGGTGAGAAAACCTGAAAAAGTCGAAAAATAAGAAACTCACACTTGTTTGACTTCCATTATGGTGAGAAACCCTGAAAAAGTAAAAAAATGATAAAATCACACTGTAGGACTTGGAATATGATGAAAAACCCTGAAAAAGTCGAAAAATGAGAAAATCACACTGTAGAAGATGGAATATGATGAGAAACCCTGAAAAAGTCAAAAAATGAGAAAAATACACTGTAGCAGCTGGAATATGGTGAGAAACCCTGAAAAAGTCGAAAAATGAGAAAATCACACTGTAGGATTTGGAATATGATGAAAAACCCTGAAAAAGTCGAAAAATGAGGAAATCACACTGTAGAAGATGGAATATGATGAGAACCGTGAAAAAGTCAAAAAATGAGAAAAATACACTGTAGAAGCTGGAATATGGTGAGAAACCCTGAAAAAGTCGAAAAATGAGAAAATCACACTGTAGGACCTGGAATATGGTGAGAAACCCTGAAAAAGTCTTAAAATGAGAAAATCACACTGTAGGATTTGGAATAAGATGAGAAACCCTGAAAAAGTCAAAAAATGAGAAAATCACACTGTAGTACCTGGAATATGTTGAGAAACCCTGAAAAAGCCTCACATATACTTCTAAAAATTTAAAGATGGGTGGGACCACTGAAAGGTCTCAACAATTAATAGCATTGTCTCCTCTTCCATAGAACCTGGGATCAACTACCAGCAACTATATGGTGGCCCATATCCAGTATCAGAGGATCAGACAGACAGACAGGCAGACAGACAGAGATAAGGATGGCAGGCCTGCCTGTTTTTTCTTTCTTTCTTATTTTTTTTTTAAAATGTTTATTTATTTATTTATTTATTTATTTATTTATTTATTTATTTATTTATTTATTTATTTATATTTATTAGATATAAGTACACTGTAGCTGTCTTCAGACACTCCAGAAGAGGGTGTCAGATTCTGGAGAATCTAAATCCCTCTTATGGTCTGCATATGATGTACATAAACAGAGACTCACATACACCTCTAAAAATTTAAAGATGGGTGGGGCCACTTAATGGGCTCAACAAATAACAGCATTGTCTCCTCTTCCAGAGAACCTGGTATCAACTACCAGCAAGTATATGATGGACCATCTCCAGTTCCAGGGGATCAGACAGACAGAGATAAGGATGGCACTCCTGCCTTGTCTTTCTTTATTTCTTATCCATTTTAAAAAATGTTTATTTATTTATTTATTTATTTATTTATTTATTTATTTATTTATTAGATATAAATACACTGTAGCTGTCTTCAGACACTCCAGAAGAGGGTGTCAGATTCTGGACAATCTAAATCCCTCTTATGGTCTGCATATGATGTACATAAACACAGCCTCACATACACTTCTAAAAATTTAAGGATGGGTGGGGCGACTGAAAGGGCTCAACAATTAACAGCATTGTCTACTCATCAGAGATCCTGGGATCAACTACCAGCAACTATATGGTGGCCCATCTCCAGTTCCATGTTATCAGACAGACAGACAGAGAGACAAGGATAAGGATGGCAGGCCTGCCTGGTCTTTCTTTCTTTTTTATCCTTTTAATAAAATGTTTATTTATTCATTTATGTATTTATTAGATATAAGTACAATGTAGCTGTCTTCAAACAATCCAGAAGAGGGTGTCAGATTCTGGAGAATCTAAATCCCTCTTATGGTCTGCATATGATGTAAATAAACACAGCACAACTTTACTTCTAAAACTTCAAAGATGGGTGGGGCCACTGAAATGGCTCAACAATTAACAGCATTGTCTCCTCTTCCAGAGAGCCTGGGATCAACTACCAGCAACTATATGGTGGCCCATCTCCAGTACCAGGGTATCAAACAGACAGACAGACAGACAGAGATAAGGATGGCAGGCCTGCCTGGTCTTTCTTTCTTTCTTATCCTTTTTAAAAATATTTATTTTTTATATATGTATTTATTAGATATAAGTACACTGTAGCTGTCTTTAGACACTGCAGAAGAGGGTGTCAGATTCTGGAGAATCTAAATCCCTCTTAGGGTCTGCATATGATGTACATAAACACAGACTCACATTTTCTTCTAAAAATTTAAAGATGGGTGGGGCCACTGAAAGGGCTCAACAATTAACAGCATTGTCTCCTCTTCCAGAGAACCTGGGATAAACTACCAGCAACACTATGGTGGCCCATCTCCAGTTCCAGGGTATCAGACAGACAGACAGACAGACAGAGATAAGGGTGGCAGGACTGCCTGGTCTTCCTTACTTTCTTATCCTTTTTAAAAAATGTTTATTTATTTATTTATTTATTCATTTATTTATTTATTTATTTATTTATGTATTTATTAGATATAAGTACACTGTAGCTGTCTTCAGACACTCCAGAAGAGGGTGTCAGATTCTGGAGAATCTAAATCCCTCTTATGGTCTGCATATGATGTACATAAACACAGACTCACAATTACTTCCAAAAATTTAAAGATGTGTGGGGCCACTGAATGGGCTCGACTATTAACTGCATTGTCTCCTCTTCCAGAGAACCTGGGATCAACTACGAGCAACTATATGGTGGCCCATCTTAAGTTCCAGGGTTTCAGACAGACAGACAGACAAACAGTCAAGGATGGCAGGCCTGCCTGGTTTTTCGTTCTTTCTTGTCCTTTTTAAAAAATCTTTATTTATTTATTTATTTATTTATTTATTTATTTATTTATTTATTTATTTATTAGCTATAAGTACACTGTAGAGGTCTTCAGACACTCCAGAAGAAGTTGTCAGATTCTGGAGAATCTAAATCCCTCTTATGGTCTGCATATGATGTACATAAACACAGACTCACAATTACTTCCAACAATTTAAAGATTTGTGGGCACTGAAAGGGCTCAACAATTAACAGCATTGTCTCCTCTTCCACAGAACCTGGGATCAACCACCAGCAACTATATGGTGGCCCATCTCCAGTTCCAGGGGATCAGACAGAGAGACAGACAGAGAGACAGAGATAAGGAATGCAGGCCTGCCTGGTCTTTCTTTTTTTCTTATCATTTTTAAAAAATGTTTATTTATTTATTTATTTATTTATTTATTTATTTATTTATTTATTTATTTATTATTTTTAAGTACACTGTACCTGTCTTCAGACACTCCAGAAGAGGGTGTTAGAAATTGGAGAATCTAAAACCCTCTTATGGTCTGCATATGATGTACATAAACACAGCCTCACATATACTTCTTAAAATTTAAAGATGGGTGGGGCCACTGATAGGGCTCAAATTAACAGCATTGTCTCCTCTTCAAGAGAACCTGGGATCAACTACAAGCAAGTATATAGTGGCTAATCTCCAGTGCCCAGGGATCAGACAGACAGACAAACAGACAGACAAGGATAAAGATGACAGGCCTGCCTGGTCTTTCTTTCTTTCTTATCCTTTTTTAAAAAATGTTTATTTATTTATTTATGTATTTATTACATATAAGTACACTATAGCTGTCTTCAGACACTCCAGAAGAGGGTGTCAAATTCTGGAGAATCTAAATCCCCCTTATTGTCTGCATATGAGGTACATAAACATAACCTCCCATATACTTCTAAAAATTTAAAGATGGGTGGGGGCACTGAAAGGGCTCAACAATTAACAGCATTGTCTCCACTTCCAGAGAAACTGGGATCAAATACCATCAACTATATGGTGGCCCATTTCCAGTTCCCGGGGTCAGAAACACAGACAGAGAGAAGACAGACAAGGATAAAGGTGGCAGGCCTACCTGTTCTTTCTTTCTTTCTTATCCTTTTTACAAAATGTTTATGTATTTATTTATTTATTTATTTATTTATTTATTTATTTATTTATTAGATATAAGTACACTGTATCTGTCTTCACACACTCCAGAAGAATGTGTCAGATTCTGGTGAATCTAAATCCCTCTTATGGTCTGCATATGATGTACATAAACACAGCCTCACATATAATTCTAAAAATTTAAAGATTGGTGGGGCAACTGAAAGGGCTCAACAATTAACAGCATTGTCTCCTGTTCCAGAGAACCTGGGATCAAATACCAGCAACTATATGGTGGCCCACCTCCAGTTCCAGGGGATCAGAAAGACAGACAGACAGACAGACAGAGATAAGGATGGCAGGTCTGCCTGGTCTTTCTTTCTTTCTTTCTTTCTTTCTTTCTTTCTTTCTTTCTTTCTTTCTTTCTTTCTTTCTTTCTTTCTTTCTTTCTTATCCTTTTTTTAAAATGTTTATTTATTTATTTATTTATTTATTTATTTATTTATTTATGTATTTATTAGATATAAGTACACTGTAGCTGTCTTCAGTCACTCCAGAAGAGGGTGTCAGATTCTGGAGAATATAAATCCCTCTTCTGGTCTGCATATGATGTACATAAACACAGCCTCACATATACTTCTAAAAATTTAAAGATGGGTGGGGTCCCTGAAAGGGCTCAATAATTAACAGCATTGACTCCTCTTCCAGAGAACCTGGGATCAACAACGAGCAACTATATGGTGGCCCGTCTTTAGTTCCAGGGGATCAGACAGACAGACAGACAGACAGAGATAAGGATGGTAGGCCTGCCTGGTCTTTCTTTCTTTCTTATCCTTTTTAAAAAATGTTTATTTATTTATTTATGTATGTATGTATGTATGTATGTATTTATTTATTTATTTATTTATTTATTTATTTATTAGATATAAGTACACTGTAGCTGTCTTCAGACACTCCAGAAGTGGGTGTCAGATCCTGGAGAATCTAAATCCCTCTTATGGTCTACATATGATGTACATAAACACAGCCTCACATATACTTCTAAAAATTTAAAGATGGGTGGGGCTACTGAAAGGGCTCAACAACTAACAGCATTATCTCCTCTTCCAGAGTACCTGGGATCAACTACCAGCAACTATATGGTGGCCCATCTCCACTTCCAGGGGATCTGACAGATAGAGAGACAGACAGACAGACACACAAGGTGGCAGGCCTGCCTGGTCTTTCTTTCTTTCTTATCCTTTTTAAAAATGTTTATTAATTTATGTATGTATTTATTAGATATAAGTACACTGTAGCTGTCTTCAAACACTCCAGAAGATGGTGTCAGATTTTGGAGAATCTATATCCCTCTTATGATCTGCATATGATGTACATAAACACAGCCTTACATATACTTCTAAAAACTTAAAGATGGGTGGGGCCACTGAAAGGGCTCAACAATTAACAGCATTGTCTCCTCTTCCAGAGAACCTGGGATCAACTACCAGCAATTATATGGTGGCCCATCTCCAATTCCGGGGATCAGACAGACAGACAGACAGACAAGAATGGCAGGCCTGCCTAGTCTCTCTTTATTTATTTTCCTTTTTAAAAAATGTTTATTTGTTTATTTATGAATTTATTAGATATAAGTACACTGTAGCTGTCTTCAGACACTCCAGAAGAGGGTGTCAGATTCTGGAGAATCTAAATCCCTCTTATGATCTGCATATTCGGTACATAAACACAGCCTTACATATACTTCTAAAAATTTAAATATGGGTGGGGCCACTGAAAGGGCTCAACAATTAACAGCATAGTCTCCTCTTCCAGAGAACCTGGGATCAACTACCAGCAACTATATGGTGGCCCATCTCCAGTTCCAGGGGATCAGACAGACAGACAGACAGAGATAAGGATGGGATGCCTGCCTGGTCTTTCTTTCTTTCTAATTGATTTTTAAAAATGTTTATTTATGTATTTATGTATTTATTAGATATAAGTACATTGTATCCGTCTTAGACACTCCAAAAGACTGTGTCAGATTCTGGAGAATTTAATCCCTCTTATGGTCTGAATATGATGTACATAAACACAGCGTCACGTTTACTTCTAAAAATTCAAAGATGGGTGGGGCCACTGAAAGGGCTCAACAATTAACAGCATTGTCTCCTCTTACAGCACCTGGGATCAACTACCAGCAACTATATGGTGGCCCATCTCCATTTCTAGGGGATCAGACATACAGACAGACAGAGAGACAGACAGACAGACAAAGATAAGGATGTCAGGCCTGCCTGGTTTTTCTTTCTTTCTTATCCTTTTTAAAAAATGTTCATTTATTTATTTATTTATTTATTCATTTATTTATTTATTTATTTATTTATTTATTTATTTATTTATTAGATATATGAACACTGTAGCTGTCTTCAGACACTCCAGAAGAGGGTGTGAGGTTCTGTATAATCTATATCCCTCTTATGGTCTGCATATGATGTACATAAACACAGCCTCACATATACTTCTAAAAATTTAAAGATGGTTGGGGCCACTGAAAGGGCTCAAAAATTAACAGCATTGTCTCCTCTTCCAGAGAACCTGGGATCAACTACCAGCAACTATATTGTGGCCCATCTCCAGTTCCAGTGGATGTGACAGATAGACAGACAGACAGACAGACACACAAGGTGGCAGGCCTACCTGGTCTTTCTTTCTTTCTTATCCTTTTTAAAAATGTTTATTTATTTATTTATGTATTTATTAGATATAAGTACACTGTAGCTGTCTTCAGACACTCCAGAAGAGGGTGTCAGATTCTGGAGAATCTAAATCCCTCTTATGGTCTGCATATGATGTACATAAACACAGCCTCACATTTACTTCTAAAAATTTAAAGATGAGTGGGGCCACTGAGAGGGCTCAACAATTAACAGCATTGTCTCCTCTTCCAGAGAATCTGGGATCAACTACCAGCAACTATACGGTGACCCATCTCCAGTTCCAGGGGATTAGATAGACAGGCAGACAGACATACAGACAGACAGAGATAAGGATGGCAGGCCTGCCTTGTCTTTATTTCTTTCTTATCCTTTTTAAAAAATGTTTGTTTATTTATTTATTTATTTATTTATTTATTTATTTATGTATTTATTAGATATAAGTACACTGTAGTTGTCTTCAGACACTCCAGAAGAGGGTGTCAGATTCTGGAGAATCTAAATCCCTCTTATGGTCTGCATATGATGTACATAAACACAGCCTCAACTTTACTTCTAAAAATTTAAAGATGGGTGGGGCCACTGAAAATGCTCAACAATTAACAGCATTGTCTCCTCTTCCAGAGAGCCTGGGATCAACTACCAGCAACTATATGGAGGCCCATCTGCAGTTCAAGGGATTCAGACAGATAGACAGACAGACAGACAGAGATAAGGATTGCAGGCCTGCCTGGTCTTTCTTTATTTCTTATCCTTTTGAAAATGTTTATTTATTTATTTATTTATTTATTTATTTATTTATATAGGTATGTATGTATTTATTAGATATAAGTACACTGTAGCTGTCTTCAGACACTCCAGAAGAGGGTGTCAGAATCTGGAGAATATAAATCCCTTTTATTGTCTGCATATTCGGTACATAAACACAGCCTTACATATACTTCTATAAATTTAAAGATGGGTGGGGCCACTGAAAGGGCTCAACAATTAACAGCATTGTCTCCTCTTCCAGAGAAACTGGGATCAACTACCAGCAACTCTATGGAGACCCATCTACAGTTCCAGGGGATCAGACAGACAGACAGACAGATAGAGATAAGGATGGCAGGTCTGCCTGGTCTTTCTTTCTTTCTAATCGATTTTAAAAAATGTTTATTTATTTATTTATTTATTTATTTATTTATTTATTTATGTATTTATTAGATATAAGTACACTGTATCAGTCTTAGACACTCCAAAAGTCGGTGTCATATTCTGGAGAATCTAAATTCCTCTTAAGGTCTGAATATGATGTACATAAACACAGCCTCACATTTACTTCTAAAAATTAAAGATGGGTGGGGCCACTGAAAGGGCTCAACAATTAACAGCATTGTCTCCTCTTCCAGAGGACCTGGGATCAACTACCAGCAACTATATGGTGGCCCATCTCCACTTCCAGGGGATCAGACAGAGAGACAGACAGAAAGACAAAGATAAGGATGGCAGGCCTGCCTGGTTTTTCTTTCTTTCTTATCCTTTATAAAAAAATGTTTATTTATTTATTTATTTATTTATTTATTTATTTATTTATTTATTAGATATAAGTACACTGTAGCTGTCTTCAGACACTCCAGAAGAGGGTGTCAGATTCTGGAGAATCTATATCCCTCTTATGGTCTGCATATGATGTACATAAACACAGCCTCACATATACTTCTAAAAATTTAAAGTTGGGTGGGGCCACTGAAAGGGCTCAACAATTAACAGCATTGTCTCCTCTTCAGGAGAACGTGGTATCAACTACCAGCAACTATATGGTGGCCCATCTCCATTTCTAGGGGATCTGACAGATAGACAGACAGACAGAAGACAGACAAAGTGGGAGGCCTGCATGGTCTTTCTTTCTTTATTATCCTTTTTATAAAATGTTTATTTATTTATTTATTTATTTATTAGATACAAAAATACTGTATCTGTCTTGAGACACTCAAGAAGAGGGTGCCGGATTCTGGAGAATCTAAATCCCTATTATGGTCTGCATATGATGTACATAAACACAGCCTCACATTTACTTCTAAAAATTTAAAGATGGGTTGGTCCACTGAGATGGCTCAACAATTAAGTGCATTGTCTCCTCTTCCAGAGAATCTGGGATCAACCACCAGCAAGTATATGATGACCCATCTCCAATTCCAGGGGATCAGATAGACAGACAGACAGACATACAGACAGACAGACATAAGGATGGCAGGCCTGCCTGGTCTTTCTTTCTTTCTTATCATTTTTAAAAAATGTTTATTTATTTATTTATGTATTTATTAAATATAAGTACACTGTAGCTGTCTTCAAACAATCCAGAGGAGGGTGTCAGATTCTGGAGAACCTAAATCCCTCTTATGGTCTGCATATGATGTACATAAACACAGCCTCAACTTTACTTCTAAAAATTTAAAGATGGATGGGGCCACTGATAATGCTCAACAATTAACAGCATCGTCTCCTCTTCCAGAGAGCCTGGGATCAACTACCAGCAACTATATGGTGGCCCATATCCAGTTGCAGGGTATCAAAAAGACAGACAGACAGACAGAGATAAGGATGGAGGCCTGCCTTGGCTGTCCTTTCTTCCTTATTCTTTTTAAAAAATGTTTATTTATTTATTTATGTATTTATTAGATATAAGTACACTGTCGCTGTCTTCAGACACTGTAGAAGAGGGTGTCATATTCTGGAGAATCTAAATCCTGCTTATGGTCTGCATATGATGTACATAAACACAGCCTCATATTTACTTCTAAAAATTTAAAGATGGGTGGGAAACTGAAAGGGCACAACAATTAACAGCATTGTCTCCTCTTCCAGAGAACCTGGGATCAACTACCAGCAACTATATGGTGGCCCATCTCCAGTTCCCGGGGATCAGACAGACAGACAGAGAAACAGACAGACAAGGATAAGGATGGCATGCCTGCCTGGTCTTTCTTTTTTTCTTATCCATTTTAAAAAATGTTTATTTATTTATTTATTTATTTATTTATTTATTTATTTATTTATTTATTTATTTATTAGATATAAGTACACTGTATCTGTCTTCACACACTCCAGAAGAAGGTGTCAGATTCTGGTGAATCTAAGTTCCTCTTATTGTCTGCATATGATGTACATAAAAACAGCCTCACATATACTTCTAAAAATTTAAAGATGGGTCGGGCCACTGAAAGGGCTCAACAATTAACAGCATTGTCTCCTGTTCCAGAGAACCTGGGATCAACTACCAGCAACTATATGGTGGCCCATCTACAGTTCCAGGGGATCAGAAAAACAGACAGACAGACAGACAGAGATAAGGATGGCAGGCCTGCCTGGTCTTTCTTTCTTTCTTATCCTTTTTAAAAAATGTTTATTTATTTATTTATTTATTTATTTATTTATTTATTTATTTATTTATTTATTTATTAGATATAAATACACCTTATCTGTCTTCAGACACTCCAGAATAGGGTGTCAGAATCTGGAGAATATAAATCCCTATAATGGTCTGCATATGATGTTCATAAACACAGCCTCACATATACTTCTAAAAATTTAGAGATGGGTGGGGCCACTGAAAGGGCTCAAAAATTAACAGCATTGACTCCTCTTCCAGAGAACCTGGGATCAACTACCAGCAACTATATGGTGGCCCACCTTTAGTTCCCGGGGATCAGACAGCCAGACAGCCAGACAGAGATAAGGATGGCAGGCCTGCCTTTTCTTTCTTTCTTTCTTTCTTATCCTTTTAAAAAAATGTTTATTTATTTATTTATTTATTTATTTATTAGATATAAATACACCTTAGCTGTCTTCAGACACTCCAGAATAGGGTGTCAGAATCCTGAGAATCTAAATCCCTCTTATGGTCTACATATGATGTACATAAACACAGCCTCACATATACTTCTAAAAATTTAAAGATGGGTGGGGCCACTGAATGGGCTCAACAATTACCAGCATTGTCTCCTCTTCCAGAGAACCTGGGATCAACTACCATCAACTATATGGTGGCCCATCTCCAGTTCCAGGGGATCTGACAGATAGACAGACAGACAGACAGACAGACAGACAAGGTGGCAGGCCTGCCTGGTTTTTCTTTCTTTCTTATCCTTTTTAAAAAATGTTTATTAATTTATGTATGTACTTATTAGATATAAGTACACTGTAGCTGACTTCAAACACTCACGAAGAGGGTGTCAGATTCTCGAGAATCTAAATCCCTTTTATAGTCTTCATATGATGTACATAAACACAGCCTCACATATACTTCTAAAAACTTAAAATGTGTGGGGCCACTGAAAGGGCTCAACAATTAACAGCATTGTCTCCTCTTTCAGAGAACCAGGCATCAACTACCAACAATTATATGGTGGCCCATCTCCAGTTCCGGGGATCAGACAGACAGACAGACAGACAAGGATGGCAGGCCTGCCTGGTCTCTCTTTCTTTATTATTATTTTTTAAAAATGTTTATTTGTTTATTTATGAATTTATTAGATATAAGTAAACTGTATCTGTCTTCAGACAATCCAGAAGAGGGTGTCAGATTCTGGAGAATCTAAATCCCTCCTATGGTCTGCATATTCGGTACATAAACACAGCCTTACATATACTTCTAAAAATTTAAATATGGGTGGGGCCACTGAAAGGGCTCAACAATTAACAGCATAGTCTCCTCTTCCAGAGAACCTGGTATCAACTACCAGCAACTATATGGTGGCCCATCTCCAGTTCCAGGGGATCAGACAGACAGACAGACAGATAAAGATAAGGATGGCAGGCCTGCCTGGTCTTTCTTTCTAATCGATTTTAAAAAATGTTTATTTATTTATTTATTTATTTATTTATTTTTTATTTATTAGATATAAGTACTCTGTATCCGTCTTAGACACTCCAAAAGTCGGTGTCATATTCTGGAGAATCTAAATTCCTCTTATGGTCTGAATATGATGTACATAAACACAGCCTCACATTTACTTCTAAAAATTAAAGATGGGTGGGGCCACTGAAAGGGCTCAACAATTAACAGCATTGTCTCCTCTTCCAGAGGACCTGGGATCAACTACCAGCAACTATATGGTGGCCCATCTCCACTTCCAGGGGATCAGACAGAGAGACAGACAGAAAGACAAAGATAAGGATGGCAGGTCTGCCTGGTTTTTCTTTCTTTCTTATCCTTTATAAAAAAATGTTTATTTATTTATTTATTTATTTATTTATTAGATATAAGTACACTGTAGCTGTCTTCAGACACTCCAGAAGAGGGTGTCAGATTCTGGAGAATCTATATCCCTCTTATGGTCTGCATATGATGTACATAAACACAGCCTCACATATACTTCTAAAAATTTAAAGTTGGGTGGGGCCACTGAAAGGGCTCAACAATTAACAGCATTGTCTCCTCTTCAGGAGAACCTGGTATCAACTACCAGCAACTATATGGTGGCCCATCTCCATTTCCAGGGGATCTGACAGATAGACAGACAGACAGAAGACAGACAAAGTGGGAGGCCTGCATGGTCTTTCTTTCTTTATTATCCTTTTTATAAAATGTTTATTTATTTATTTATTTATTAGATACAAAAATACTGTATCTGTCTTGAGACACTCAAGAAGAGGGTACCGGATTCTGGAGAATCTAAATCCCTCTTATGGTCTGCATATGATGTACATAAACACAGCCTCACATTTACTTCTAAAAATTTAAAGATGGGTTGGTCCACTGAGATGGCTCAACAATTAAGTGCATTGTCTCCTCTTCCAGAGAATCTGGGATCAACCACCAGCAAGTATATGATGACCCATCTCCAATTCCAGGGGATCAGATAGACAGACAGACAGACATACAGACAGACAGACATAAGGATGGCAGGCCTGCCTGGTCTTTCTTTCTTTCTTATCATTTTTTAAAAATGTTTTTTTATTTATTTATGTATTTATTAAATATAAGTACACTGTAGCTGTCTTCAAACAATCCAGAGGAGGGTGTCAGATTCTGGAGAACCTAAATCCCTCTTATGGTCTGCATATGATGTACATAAACACAGCCTCAACTTTACTTCTAAAAATTTAAAGATGGGTGGGGCCACTGAAAATGCTCAACAATTAACAGCATCGTCTCCTCTTCCAGAGAGCCTGGGATCAACTACCAGCAACTATATGGTGGCCCATCTCCAGTTGCAGGGTATCAAAAAGACAGACAGACAGACAGAGATAAGGATGGAGGCCTGCCTTGGCTGTCCTTTCTTCCTTATTCTTTTTAAAAAATGTTTATTTATTTATTTATGTATTTATTAGATATAAGTACACTGTCGCTGTCTTCAGACACTGTAGAAGAGGGTGTCATATTCTGGAGAATCTAAATCCTGCTTATGGTCTGCATATGATGTACATAAACACAGCCTCATATTTACTTCTAAAAATTTAAAGATGGGTGGGAAACTGAAAGGGCACAACAATTAACAGCATTGTCTCCTCTTCCAGAGAACCTGGGATCAACTACCAGCAACTATATGGTGGCCAATCTCCAGTTCCCGGGGATCAGACAGACAGACAGAGAAACAGACAGACAAGGATAAGGATGGCATGCCTGCCTGGTCTTTCTTTTTTTCTTATCCATTTTGAAAAATGTTTATTTATTTATTTATTTATTTATTTATTTATTTATTTATTTATTTATTTATTAGATATAAGTACACTGTATCTGTCTTCACACACTCCAGAAGAAGGTGTCAGATTCTGGTGAATCTAAGTTCCTCTTATTGTCTGCATATGATGTACATAAAAACAGCCTCACATATACTTCTAAAAATTTAAAGATGGGTCGGGCCACTGAAAGGGCTCAACAATTAACAGCATTGTCTCCTGTTCCAGAGAACCTGGGATCAACTACCAGCAACTATATGGTGGCCCATCTACAGTTCCAGGGGATCAGAAAAACAGACAGACAGACAGACAGAGATAAGGATGGCAGGCCTGCCTGGTCTTTCTTTCTTTCTTATCCTTTTTAAAAAAATGTTTATTTATTTATTTATTTATATATTTATTTATTTATTTATTTATTAGATATAAATACACCTTATCTGTCTTCAGACACTCCAGAATAGGGTGTCAGAATCTGGAGAATATAAATCCCTCTAATGGTCTGCATATGATGTTCATAAACACAGCCTCACATATACTTCTAAAAATTTAGAGATGGGTGGGGCCACTGAAAGGGCTCAAAAATTAACAGCATTGACTCCTCTTCCAGAGAACCTGGGATCAACTACCAGCAACTATATGGTGGCCCACCTTTAGTTCCCAGGGATCAGACAGCCAGACAGCCAGACAGAGATAAGGATGGCAGGCCTGCCTGGTCTTTCTTTCTTTCTTATCCTTTTTAAAAAATGTTTATTTATTTATTTATTTATTATTTATTTATTTATTTATTTATTAGATATAAATACACCTTAGCTGTCTTCAGACACTCCAGAATAGGGTGTCAGAATCTGGAGAATATAAATCCCTCTAATGGTCTGCATATGATGTTCATAAACACAGCCTCACATATACTTCTAAAAATTTAGAGATGGGTGGGGCCACTGAAAGGGCTCAAAAATTAACAGCATTGACTCCTCTTCCAGAGAACCTGGGATCAACTACCAGCAACTATATGGTGGCCCACCTTTAGTTCCTGGGGATCAGACAGCCAGACAGCCAGACAGAGATAAGGATGGCAGGTCTGCCTGTTCTTTCTTTCTTTCTTATCCTTTTTAAAAAATGTTTACTGATTTATGTATTTATTTATTTATTTACTTACATATTTATTAGATATAAGTATACTGTAGCTGTCTTCAGACACTCCAGAAGAGGGTGTCAGATTCCTGAGAATCTAAATCCCTCTTATGGTCTACATATGATGTACATAAACACAGCCTCACATATACTTCTAAAAATTTAAAGATGGGTGGGGCTACTGAAAGGGCTCAACAACTAACAGCATTATCTCCTCTTCCAGAGTACCTGGGATCAACTACCAGCAACTATATGGTGGCCCATCTCCAGTTCCAGGGGATCTGACAGATAGACAGACAGACAGACAGACAGACAGACAAGGTGGCAGGCCTGCCTGGTTTTTCTTTCTTTCTTATCCTTTTTAAAAAATGTTTATTAATTTATGTATGTACTTATTAGATATAAGTACACTGTAGCTGACTTCAAACACTCACGAAGAGGGTGTCAGATTCTCGAGAATCTAAATCCCTTTTATAGTCTTCATATGATGTACATAAACACAGCCTCACATATACTTCTAAAAACTTAAAATGTGTGGGGCCACTGAAAGGGCTCAACAATTAACAGCATTGTCTCCTCTTTCAGAGAACCAGGCATCAACTACCAACAATTATATGGTGGCCCATCTCCAGTTTCGGGGATCAGACAGACAGACAGACAGACAAGGATGGCAGTCCTGCCTGTTCTCTCTTTTTTTATTATCATTTTTTAAAAATGTTTATTTGTTTATTTATGAATTTATTAGATATAAGTAAACTGTATCTGTCTTCAGACAATCCAGAAGAGGGTGTCAGATTCTGGAGAATCTAAATCCCTCCTATGGTCTGCATATTCGGTACATAAACACAGCCTTACATATACTTCTAAAAATTTAAATATGGGTGGGGCCACTGAAAGGGCTCAACAATTAACAGCATAGTCTCCTCTTCCAGAGAACCTGGTATCAACTACCAGCAACTATATGGTGGCCCATCTCCAGTTCCAGGGGATCAGACAGACAGACAGACAGATAAAAATAAGGATGGCAGGCCTGCCTGGTCTTTCTTTCTAATCGATTTTAAAAAATGTTTATTTATTTATTTATTTATTTATTTATTTATTTATTTATGTATTTATTAGATATAAGTACTCTGTATCCGTCTTAGACACTCCAAAAGTCGGTGTCATATTCTGGAGAATCTAAATACCTCTTATGGTCTGAATATGATGTACATAAACACAGCCTCACATTTACTTCTAAAAATTTAAAGATGGGTGGGGCCAATGAAAGGGCTCAACAATTAACAGCATTGTCTCCTCTTCCAGAGGACTTGGGATCAACTACCAGCAACTATATGGTGGCCCATCTCCAGTTCCAGGGGATCAGACAGACAGACAGACAGAGATAAGGATGGCAGGCCTGCCTGATTTTTCTTTCTTTCTTATCCTATTTAAAAAAATGTTTATTTATTTATTGATTTATTTATTTATTTATTTATTTATTTATTTATTTATTTATTTATTTATTTATTAGATATAAGTACACTGTAGCTGTCTTCAGACAATCCAGAAGAGGGTGACAGATTGTGGAGAATCTATATCCCTCTTATGGTCTGCATATGATGTACATAAACACAGCCTCACATATACTTCTAAAAATTTAAAGATGGGTTGGGCCACTGAAAGGGCTCAACAATTAACAGCATTGTCTCCTCTTCCAGAGAACCTGGGATCAACTACCAGCACCTATATGTTGGCCCATCTCCAGTTCCAGGGGATCAGACAGACAGACAGACAGACAGAGATAAGGATGGCAGGCCTGCCTGATTTTTCTTTCTTTCTTATCCTTTTTAAAAAATGTTTATTTATTTATTTATTTATTTATTTATTTATTTATTTATTTATTAGATATAAATACACTGTAGCTGTCTTCAGACACTCCAGAAGAGGGTGTCAGATTCTGGACAATCTAAATCCCTCTTAAGGTCTGCATATGATGTACATAAAGACAGCCTCACATACACTTCTAAAAATTTAAGGATGGGTGGGGCCACTGAAAGGGCTCAACAATTAACATCATTGTCTCCTCTTCCAGAGAACCTGGGATCAACTACCAGCAACTATATGGTGGCCCATCTCCAGTTCCTGGGGATCAGATAGACAGACAGACAGACAGACAGAGATATGGATGGAAGGCCTGCCTGGTCTTTCTTTCATTCTTATCCTTTTTAAAAAATGATTATTTATTTATTTATTTATTTATCTATTTATTTATTAGATATAAGTACACTGTAGCTGTCTTCAGACACTCCAGAAGAGGGTGTAGGATTCTGGAGAATCTAAATCCCTCTTATGGTCTGTATATGATGTATATAAACACAGCCTCACATATACTTCTAAAAAATTAAAGATGGGTGGGGTCACTGGAAGGGCTCAACAATTAACAGCATTGTCTCCTCTTCCAGAGAACCTGGGATGAACCACCAGCAACTATATGGTGGCCCATCTCGAGTTCCAGGGGATCAGACAGATGTCAGACAGAGAGAGATAAGAATGGCAGGCCTGCCTGGTTTTTCTATCTTTCTTATCCTTTTAAAAAATGTTTATTTATTTATTTATTTATTTTTTTTTTATTTATTAGATATAAGTACACTGTAGCTGTCTTCAGACACTCCAGTAGAGGGTGTCAGATTCTGGAGAATCTAAATCCTCTTATAATCTGCATATGATGTACATGAACACAGCCTCACATATACTTCAAAAATTTAAAGAAGGGTGGGGCCACTGAAAAAGCTCAACAATTAACAGCATTGTCTCCTCTTCCAGAGAACCTGGGATCAACTACCAGCAACTATATGGTGTCCCATCTCCAGTTATCAGGGATCAGACAGACAGACAGACAGACAGAGCTAAGGATGGCAGGCCTGCCTTTTCTTTCTTTCTTTCTTATCCTTTTAAAAATGTTTATTTAATTATTTATTTATGTATTTATTAGATATAAGTACACAGTAGCTGTCTTCAGACACTCCAGAAGAGGGTTTCAGATTCTGGAGAATCTAAATCCCTCTTATGGTCTGCACATGATGTACCTAAACACAGCCTCACATATACTTCTAAAAAATTAAAGATGGGTGGGGTCACTGGAAGGGCTCAACAATTAACAGCATTGTCTCCTCTTCCAGAGAACCTGGGATGAACCACCAGCAACTATATGGTGGCCCATCTACAGTTCCAGGGGATCAGATAGACAGACAGACAGAAAGACAGAGATATGGATGGAAGGCCTGCCTGGTCTTTCTTTCTTTCTTATCCTTTTTAAAAAATGTTTATTTATTTATTTATTTATTTATTTATTTATTTATTTATGTATGTATTTATTAGATATAAATACACTGTAGCTGTCTTCTGACACTCCAGTAGAGGGTGTCAGATTCTGGAGAATCTAAATCATCTTATAATGTGCATAAGATGTACATAAACACAGCCTAAAGTATACTTCTAAAAATTTAAAGAAGTGTGGGGCCAAAGAAAGGGCTCAACAATTAACAGCATTGTCTCCTCTTCCAGAGAACCTTGGATCAACTACCAGCAACTATATGGTGGCCCATCTCCAGTTCCCAGGGATCAGATAGACAGACAGACAGACAGACAGAGATATGGATGGTAGGCCTGCCTGGTCTTTTTTTCTTTCTTATCCTTTTAAAAAATGTTTATTTATGTATTTATTTATTTATCTATTTATTTATTAGACATCAGTACACTTTAGCTGTCTTCAGACACTCCAGAAGAGGGTGTCAGATTCTGGAGAATCTAAATCCCTTTTATCGTCTGCATATGATGTACATAAACACAGCCTCACATACACTTCTAAATATTTAAAAATGGGTGGGACCACTGAAATGTCTCAACAATTAACAGCATTGTCTCCTCTTCCAGAGAACCTGGGATCAACTACCAGCAACTATATGGTGGCCCATATCCAGTATCAGAGGATCAGACAGACAGACAGACAGACAGACAGAGATAAGGATGGCAGGCCTGCCTAGTCTTTCTTTCTTTCTTATCCTTTTTTAAAAATGTTTATTTATTCATTGATTTATTTATTTATTTATTTATTTATTTATTTATTTATTTATTTATTAGATATAAGTACACTGTAGCTGTCTGCAGACACTCCAGAAGAGGGTGTCAGATACTGGAGAATCTAAATCCCTCTTATGGTCTGCATATGATGTACATAAACAGAGACTCACATATACTTCTAAAAATTTAAAGATGGGTGGGGCCACTGAAAGGGCTCAACAATTAACAGCATTGTCTACTCTTCCAGAGAACCTGGGATCAACT
The DNA here is from genome assembly GCF_978045245.1 of Mus caroli. Taxonomy (NCBI): domain Eukaryota; kingdom Metazoa; phylum Chordata; class Mammalia; order Rodentia; family Muridae; genus Mus; species Mus caroli. The sequence goes on along the minus strand of NW_028227737.1, from coordinate 16,848 downwards.
ACCAGCACCTATATGGTGGCCCATCTCCAGTTCCAGGGGATCAGACAGACAGAGAGACAGACAGACAGAGATAAGGATGGTAGGCCTGCCTGATTTTTCTTTCTTTCTTATCCTTTTTAAAAAATGTTTATTTATTTATTTATTTATTTATTTATTTATTTATTTATTTATTTATATTTATTAGATATAAGTACACTGTAGCTGTCTTCAGACACTCCAGAAGAGGGTGTCAGATTCTGGAGAATCTAAATCCCTCTTATGGTCTGCATATGATGTACATAAACAGAGACTCACATACACCTCTAAAAATTTAAAGATGGGTGGGGCCACTTAATGGGCTCAATAAATAACAGCATTGTCTCCTCTTCCAGAGAACCTGGTATCAACTACCAGCAAGTATATGATGTACCATCTCCAGTTCCAGGTGATCAGATAGACAGAGATAAGGATGGCACTCCTGCCTTGTCTTTCTTTATTTCTTATTCATTTTAAAAAATGTTTATTTATTTATTTATTTATTTATTAGATATAAATACACTGTAGCTCTCTTCAGACACTCCAGAAGAGGGTGTCAGATTCTGGACAATCTAAATCCCTCTTATGGTCTGCATATGATGTACATAAACACAGCCTCACATACACTTCTAAAAATTTAAGGATGGGTGGGGCGACTGAAAGGGCTCAACAATTAACAGCATTGTCTCCTCTGCCAGAGAACCTGGGATCAACTACCAGCAACAATATGGTGGCCCATCTCCTGTTCCCGGGGATCAGATAGACAGACAGACAGACAGTCAGACAGTGATATGGATGGAAGGCCTGCCTGGTCTTTCTTTCTTTCTTATCCTGTTTAAATAATGTTTATTTATTTATTTATTTATTTATTCATTTATTTATTTATTAGATATAAGTTCACTGTAGCTGTCTTCAGACACTCCAGAAGAGGGTGTCAGATTCTGATGAATCTAAATCCCTCTTCTGGTCTGCATATGATGTACATAAACACGGCCTCATATACACTTCTAAAAATTTAAAGATGGGTAGGGCCACTGAAAGGGCTCAACATTAACAGCATTGTCTCCTCTTCTAGAGAACCTGGGATCAACTACCAGCAACTATATGGTGGCCCATCTCCAGTTCCCGGGGATCAGATAGACAGACAGACAGACAGACAGAGATATGGATGGCAGGCCTGCCTGGTCTTTCTTTCTAATCCTTTTTTAAAAAATGTTTATTTATTTATTTATTTATTTATTTATTTATTTATTTAATTTATTATTTATTTATTTATTAGATATAAGTACACTGTAGCTGTTCAGACACTCCAGTAGAGGGTGTCAGATTCTGGAGAATCTAAATCCCTCTTATGGTCTGCATATGATGTACATAAACACAGCCTCAAGTATACTTCTAAAAATTTAAAGAAGTGTGGGGCCACTGAAAGGGCTCAACAATTAACAGCATTGTCTCCTCTTCCAGAGAACCTTGGATCACTACCAGCAACTCTATGGTGGCCCATCTCCATTTCCCGGGGATCAGATAGACAGACAGACAGACATACAGAGATATGGATGGACGGCCTGCCTGGTCTTTCTTTCTTTCTTATCCTTTTTCAAAAAATGTTTATTTATTTATTTATGTATATATTTATTAGATATAAGTACACTGTAGCTGTCTTCAGACACTCCAGAAGAGGGTGTCAGATTCTGGAGAATCTAAATCCCTCTTATGGTATGCATATGATGTACATAAACAGAGACTCACATACACTTCTAAAAATTTAAAGATGGGTTGGGCCACTTAAAGGGCTCAACAAATAACAGCATTGTCTCCTCTTCCAGAGAACCTGATGTCAACTACCAGCAAGTATATGATGGACCATCTCCAGTTCCAGGGGATCAGACAGACAGATAGACAGACAGAGATAAGGATGGCTCTCCTGCCTGGTCTTTCTTTATTTCTTATCCATTTTAAAAAATGTTTATTTATTTATTTATTTATTTATCTATTTATTTATTAGATATCAGTACACTGTAGCTGTCTTAGACACTCCAGTAGATGGTGTCAGATTCTGGAGAATCTAAATCCTCTTATAATGTGCATAAGATGTACATAAACACAGCCTAAAGTATACTTCTAAAAATTTAAAGAAGTGTGGGGCCACTGAAAGGGCACAACTATTAACAGCATGGTCTCCTCTTCCAGAGAACCTTGGATCAACTACCAGCAACTATATGGTGGCCCATCTCCAGTTCCCGGGGATCAGATAGACAGACAGACAGACAGAGATATGGATGGTAGGCCTGCCTGGTCTTTCTTTCTTTCTTATCCTTTTAAAAAAATGTTTATTTATTTATTTATTTATTTATCTATTCATTTATTAGATATGAGTACACTGTAGCTGTCTTCAGAAACTCCAGAAGATGGTGTCAGATTCTGGAGAATCTAAATCTCTTTTATGATCTGCATATAATGTACATAAACACAGCCTCAGATACTCTCCTAAAAATTTAAAGATGAGTGGGGCCACTGAAAGGGCTCAACAATTAACAGCATTGTCTCCTCTTCCAGAGAACCTGGGTTCAACTACCACCAACTATATGGTGGCCGATCTCCAGTTACAGGAGATCAGACAGACAGACAGACAGACAGAGATAAGGATGGCAGGCCTGCCTGGTCTTTCTTTTTTTCTTATCCTTTTAAAAAATGTTTATTTATTTAATTATTCAGGTATTTATTACATATAAGTATACTGTAGCTGTCTTCAGACACTCCAGAAGAGGGTGTAGGATTCTGGAGAATCTAAATCCCTCTTATGGTCTGCATATGATGTATATAAACACAGCCTCACATATACTTCTAAAAAATTAAAGATGGGTGGGATCACTGGAAGGGCTCAACAATTAACAGCATTGTCTCCTCTCCAGAGAACCTGGGATGAAATACCAGCAACTATATGGTGGCCCATCTCGAGTTCCAGGGTATCAGACAGATGTCAGACAGACAGAGAGACAGACAGAGAAAAGAATGGCAGGCCTGCCTGGTCTTTCTTTCTTTCTTATCCTTTTAAAAAATGTTTAATTATTTATTTATTTATGTATTTATTAGACATCAGTACACTGTAGCTGTCTTTAGACACTCCAGTAGAGGGTGTCAGATTCTGGAGAATCTAAATCCTCTTATAATCTGCATATGATGTACATAAACACAGCCTCAGGTATACTTCTAAAAATTTAAAGAAGTGTTGGGCCACTGAAAGGGCTCAACAATTAACAGCATTGTCTCCTCTTCCAGAGAACCTTGGATCAACTACCAGCAACTATATGGTGGCCCATCTCCAGTTCCCGGGGATCAGATAGACAGACAGACAGACAGACATAGGTATAGATTGAAGGCCTGCCTGGTCTTTCTTTCTTTCTTATCCTTTTTTAAAAAATATTTATTTATTTATTTATTTATTTATTTATTTATTTATTTATTTATCTATTTGTTTACTACATATAAGTAGACTGTAGCTGTCTTCAGACACTCCAGAAGAGGGTGTCAGATTCTGGAGAATCTATATCCCTCTTATGGTCTGCATATGATGTACATAAACACAGCCTCACATATACTTCTAAAAATTTACAGATGGGTGGAGCCACTGAAAGGGCTCAACAATTAACCGCATTGTCTCCTCTTCCAGAGAACCTGGGTTCAACTTCCAGCACCTATATGGTGGCCCATCTCCAGTTCCAGGGTATCAGACAGATAGACAGACAGACAGACAGAGAGACAGAGATAAGGAAGGCAGGCCTCCCTGGTCTTTCTTTCTTTCTTATCTTTTTAAAAAATGTTTATTTATATATTTATTTATTTATTTATTTATTTATTTATTTATTTATTAGATATAAGTACACTGTGTCTGTCTTCAGACACTCCAGAAGATGGTGTCAGATTCTGGAGAATCTAAATCCCTCTTATGGTCTGTATATGATGTACATAAACACAGCCTCACATATACTTCAAAAATTTAAAGATGTATGGGGTCACTGAAAGGGCTCAACAATTAACAGCATTATCTCCTCTTCCAGACAACCTGGGATCAACTACCAGCAACTATATGGTGGCTCATCTCCAGTTCTAAGGTATCAGACAGAAAGACAGACAGACAGACAAGGGTGGCAGGCCTGCCTGGTTTTTTTTCTTTCTCATCCTTTTTAAAAATGTTTATTTATTTATTTATGTATTTATTAAATATAAGTACACTTTAGCGGTCTTCAGACACTCCAGGAGAGGGTGTCAGATTCTGGATAATCTAAATCCCTCTTATGGTGTGCATATGATGTACATAAACACAGACTCACATTTACTTCCAAAAATTTAAAGATGTGTGGGGCCACTGAAAGGGCTCAACCATTAACAGCATTGTCTCCTCTTCCAGAGAACCTGGGATCAACTACCAGCAACTATATTGTGGCCCATCTCCAGTTCCAGTGTATCAGAAAGACAGACAGACAGACAGACAGAGATAAGGATGCCAGGCCTGCCTGGTCTTTCTTTATTTCTTATCCTTTAAAAAAATGTTTATTTATTTATTTATTTATTTATTTATGTATTTATTAGATATAAGTACACTGTAGCTGCCTTCAGACACTCCAGAAGAGGGTTTCAGATTCTGGAGAATCTAAATCCCTCTTATGGTCTGCATATGATGTACATAAACACAGCCTCACATATACTTCTAAAAATTTAAAGATTGGTGGGACCACTGAAAGGGCTCAACAATTACCATCACTGTCTCCACTTCCAGAGAACCTGGTATCAACTATCAGCAACTATATAGTGGCCCAACTCCAGTTCCAGGGGATCAGACAGACTGTCAGACAGACAGACAGAGATAAGGATGGCAGGCTTGCCTGGTCTTTCTTTCTTTCTTATCCTTTTGAAAAAATGTTTGCTTATTTATTTATTTATGTATTTATTAGATATAAGTACACTGTAGCTGTCTTCAGACACTCCAGAAGACGGTGTCAGATTCTGGAGAATCTAAATCCCTCTTTTGGCCTGCATATTATGTACATAAACACAGACTCACGTATACTTCTAAAAATTTAAAGATGTGTGGGGCCACTGAGAAGAATGGGAGGGTAGGGAAGTGGGGGGAGGTATGGGGGACTTTTGGGATAGCATTGGAAATGTAATTGAGGAAAATATGTAATAAAAAAAAACAGTGAAAAACATAACAAAACAATTAACAGCATTGTCTTCTCTTCTTGAGAATCTGGGATCAACTACCAGCAACTATATGGTGGCCCTTCTCCAGTTCCAGGGTATCAGACAGACAGACAGACAGAGATAAGGATGGCAGGCCTGCCTGGTCTTTCTTTCTTTCTTATCCTTTTTAAAAAAATGTTTATTTATATATTTATTTATTTATTTATTTATTTATTTATTTATTTATTTATTAGATATAAGTACACTGTAGCTATCTTTAGACACTCCAGAAGAGGGTGTCAGATTCTGGAGAATCTAAATCCCTCTTACGATCTGCATATGATGTATATAAACACAGCCTCACATTTTCTTCTAAAAATTTAAAGATGGGTGTGGCTTGGAATAAGATGAGTAACCCTGAAAAAGTCAAAAAATGAAAAATCACACTGTAGGATTTGGAATATGGTGAGAAACCCTGAAAAAGTCGAAAAATGAGAAAAGCATGCAGGAGTACCTGGAATATGGTGAGAAACACTGAAAAAGTCTTAAATGAGAATATCACACTCTAGGACTTGGAATATGGTGAGAAACCTGAAAATGTCGAAAAATGAGAAAATCATGCAGTAGGACCCAGAATATGGAGAGAAACCCTGAAAAAAAAGTCAAAAAATAAGAAAATCACGCAGTAGGAACTGGAAGCTGGTGAGAAACCCTGAAAAAGTCGAAAAATGAGAAAATCAATCTGTAGGATCTGGAATATGGTGAGAAACCCTGAAAAAGTCGAAAAATGAGAAAATCACACTGTAGGACTTGGAATATGGTGAGAAACCCTGAAAAAGTCGAAAAATGAGAAAATCACGCAGTAGGACCTGGGATTTGGTGAGAAACACTGAAAAAGTCTTAAAATAGAAAATCACACTGTAGTACTTGGAATATGGTGAAAAATACTGAAAAAGTCTTAAAATGAGAAAATCACACCTTAGGACCTGGAATATGGTGAGAAACCCTGAAAAGGTCAAAAAATGAGAAAAATCACACTGTAGTACATGGAATATGGGTAGAAACTCTGAAAAAGTCGCAAATTATAAAATGACAGTGTAGGGCCTGGAATATGTTGAGAAAACCTGAAATATTCGAAAAATGAGAAAATGACAATGTAGAACCTGGAATACCGTAAGAAACCCTGAAAAAGTTAAAAAATGAGAAAATCACACTCTAGGACTGGAATATGGTGAGAAACCCTGAAACATCGAAAAATGAGAAAATCATGTAGTAGGACCCAGAATATGGTGAGAAATCCTGAAAAAAGTCGAAAAATGAGAAAATCACGCAGTAGGACCTGGAAGCTGGTGAGAAACCCTGAAAAAGTCGAAAAATGAGAAAATCAAACTGTAGGACCTGGAATATGTTGAGAAACCCTGAAAAATACGAAAAAGGCAAAAATCACACTCTAGGACTTGGAATATGATGAGAAACCGTGAAAAAGTCAAAAAATGAGAAAATCACACTGTAGAACTTGGAATATGGTGAGAAACCCTCAAAAAGTCGAAAAATGAGAAAATCATGCACTAGGACCCAGAATATGATGAGAAACACAGAAAAAGTCTTAAAATGAGAAAATCACACTGTAGGACCTGGAATATGGTAAGAAACCCTGAAAATGTCGAAAAATGAGAAAATGACACTGTAGGAGCTGGAATATGGTGAGAAGTCATGAAAAAGTCAAAAAAAAAAAAGAAATACACACTTGTAGGACTTGCAATATGGTGAGAGACCCTGAAAAAGTCTTAAAATGAGAAAATCACACTGTAGGACTTGGGATATGGTAAGAAACCCTGAAAAAGTCGAAAAATTAGAAAATCAAACTGTAGTACCTGGTATATGGTGAGAAACACTAAAAAAGTATTAAAATGAGAAAATCACACAGTAGGACCTGGAATATGGTGAGAAACCCTGAAACAGTTCAAAAATAAGAAAATAAAACTTGTAGTATATGCAATATGGTGAGAAACACTGAAAAAGTCGAAAAATGAGAATATCACACTCTAGGACTTGGAATATGATGAGAAACCCAGAAAAAGTCTAAAAATGAGAAAATCACACTGTAGGACTTGGAATATGGTGAGAAACCCTGAAAAAGTCGAAAAATGAGAAAATCACACTGTAGTACCTAGAATATGGTGAGAAACACTGAAAAAGTCTAAAAATAAGATAAAACTTGTAGTACCTGAAATATGATGAGAAACCCTGAAAAAGTCAAAAAATTAGAAAATCAAATTGTAGGAACTGGAATATGCTGAGAATCCCTGAAAAATTCGAAAAATGCGAAAATCACACTATAGGACTTGGAATACGATGAGAAACCCTGAAAAAGTCAAAAAATGAGAAAATCACACTGTAGTACCTGGAATATGGTGAGAAACACTAAAAAAGTCTAAAAATAAGATAAAACTTGTAGTACCTGAAATATGGTGAGGAACCCTAAAAAAGTCGAAAAATGAGAAAATCACACTGTAGGACTTCTAATATGATGAGAAACCGTGAAAAAGTAAAAAAATGAGAAAAATACACTGTAGGAGCTGGAATATGGAGAGAAAACATGAAAAGGTTAAAAAATTAGAATATCAGAATTGTAGGACCTCCAATATGGTGAGAAACCCTGAAAAAGTCGAAAAATGAGAAAACCACACTGTAGGACCTGGAATATGGTGAGAAACACTGAAAAATTCAAAAAATGAGAAAATCACACAGTAGGACCTAAATATGGTGAGAAACCGTGAAACAGTCGAAATATAAGAAAATCAAACTTGAAGTACCTGCAATATGGTGAGAAACCCTGAAAAAGTCGAAAAATGAAAAAATCACACTGTAGGATTTGGAATATGATGAGAAACCATGAAAAAGTCAAAAATGAGAAAAATATACTGTAGGAGTTGGAATGTGGTGAGAAAAACTGAAAAAGTCGAAGAATAAGAAAATCACACAAGTAGGACTTCCAATATGGTGAGAAACCCTGAAAAAGTCGAAAAATGAGAAAATTACAGAGTAGGATATGGAATATGGTAAGAAACCCTTTAAAAGTCGGAAAAAGAGAAAATCACACTGTAGGATTTGGAATATGATGACAAAACCTGAAAAAGTCAAAAAATGAGAAAATCACACTGTAGTACCTGGAATATTGTGAGAAAACACTGAAAAAGTCTAAAAATGAGAAAATCACACAGTAGGACTTGGAATATGGTGAGAAACCCTGAAACAGTCGAAAAATAAGAAAATCAAACTTGTAGTACCTGCAATATGGTGAGAAAACCTGAAAAAGTCGACAAATGAGAAAATCATACTATAGGACCTGCAATAGGGTGAGAAATTCTGAAAAAGTCAAAAAATGAGAAAATCACACTGTAGGACTTGGAATATGATGTGAAAACCTGAAAAAATCTAAAAATGAGAAAATCACACTGTAGGAGCTGGAATATGGTGAGAAACCCTGAAAAGTAAAAAAAAGAGAAAAATCACACTGTAGGACCTGGAATATGGTGAGAAAACATGAAAAATTCAAAAAGGAGAAAATCACACTCTAGGACTTGGAATATGATGAGAAAACCTGAAAAAGTCCAAAAATGAGAAAATCACACTGTAGGACTTCGAATATGGTGAGAAACTCTGAAAAAGTCAAAAAATGAGAAAATCACCCTGTAGGACTTGGAATATGGTGAGATACCCTGAAAAAGTCAAAAAATGAGAAAAATCACACTGTAGTACATGGAATATGGTGAGAAACTCTGAAAAAGTCGCAAATTGGAAAATGGCAGTGTAGGACCTGGAATATGTTGAGAAAACCTGAAATATTCAAAAAATGACAAAATGACAATGTAGAACCTGGAATAAGTAAGAAACCCCGAAAATTTTAAAAAAAGAGAAAATCGCACTGTAGGACCTGGAATATGGTGAGAAACAGTGAAAAAGTCAAAAAATGAGAATATCACACTCTAGGACTTGGAATATGGTGAGAAACCCTGAAAAAGTCAAAACATGAGAAATTCATGCAGTAGGACCCAGAATATGGTGAGAAACCCTGAAAGAAGTCGGAAAATGAGAAAATCAGGCAGTAGGACTTGGAAGCTAGTGAGAAACCCTGAAAAAGACGAAAAGTGAGAATAACAAACTGTAGGACCTGGAATATGTTGAGAAACCCTGAAAAATTCGAAAAAAGCAAAAATCACACTCTAGGACTTGGAATGTGATGAGAAATCCTGAAAAAGTAAAAAAATGAGAAAATCACACTGTAGTACCTGGAATATGGTAAAAAAGTATTAAAATGAGAAAATCACACAGTAGGACCTGGAATATGGTGAGAAACTCTGAATAAGTCGAAAACATGAGAAAAATCACGCAGTAGCCTGGAATATGGTGAGAAACCCTGAAAAAGTCGAAAAATGAGAAAATCACGCAGTAGTACTTGGAATATGGTGAGAAACACTGAAAAAGTCTTAAAATGAGAAAATCACACTGTAGGACTTGGAATAAAATGAGAAACCGTGAAAAAGACAAAAAATGACAAAAGTACACGGTAGGAGATGGAATATGGAGAGAAACCGTTAAAAAGTAGAAAAATAAGATATACACACTTGTAGGACATGCAATATGGTGAGAGACCCTGAAAAAGTCTTAAATGAGAAAATCTCACTGTAGTACCTGGAATATGGTGAGAAACCCTGAAAAAGTCCAAAAATAAGAAATTCACACGTGTAGGACCTGCAATATGGTGAGAAACCCTGAAAAAGTTGAAAAATGAGAAAATCACACTGTAGGACTTGGAATAAGATGAGACACCCTGAAAAAGTCAAAAAATGAGAAAATTTCACTGTAGGACTTGGAATAAGATGAGAAACCCTGAAAAAGTTGAAAAATGAGAAAATCACAATGTAGAAGATGGAATATGGTGAGCAATCCTGAAAAAGTCAAAAAATGAGAAAATCACACTGTGGAACCTGGAATATGGTGAGAAACTCTGAAAAAGGCGAAAAATTGGAAAAATCACACTCTAGGACTTGGAATATGATGAGAAACCCTGAAAAAAGTCAAAAATGAGAAAATCAGACTGTAGTAGCTGGAATATGGTGAGAAACATGGAAAAAGTCTCAAAATGAGAAAATCACACAGTTGGACCTGCAATATGGTGAGAAACACTGAAACAGTGGAAAAATAAGAAAATCAAACTTGTAGTCCCTGCAATATGGTGAGAAACCCTGAAAAATTCCAAAAATGAGAAAATCACACTGTAAGATTTAGAATATGATGAGAAACACTGAAAAAGTCAAAAAATGAGAAAAATACACTGTAGAAGCTGGAATATGGTGAGTAAACCCTGAAAAAGTCGAAAAATAAGAAAATAACACTTGTAGAACCTCCAATATGTTGAGAAACCCTGAAAAAGTCTTAAAATGAGAAAATCACACTGTAGGACTTGGAATAAGATGAGAAACCCTAAAAAAGTCGAAAAATGAGAAAAATACACTGAAGGAGTTGGAATATGTTGAGAAACCCTGAAAAAGTCTTAAAATGAGAAAATCGCACTGTTAGACCTGGAATATGGTGAGAACCCTGAAATATCGAAAAATAAGAAAATCAAACTTGTAGTACCTGTAATATGGTGAGAAACCCTGAAAAAGTCAAAAAATGAGAAAATCACAATATAGGACTTGGAATAAGATGAGAATCTGTGAAAAAGACAAAAAAATGACAAAAACACACTGTAGGAGCTTGAATATGGTGAGAAACCCTGAAAAAGTCCAAAAATAAGAAATTCACACTTGTAGGACCTGCAATATGGTGAGAAACCCTGAAAAAGTCGAGGAATGTGAAAATCACACTGTAGGAGTTGGAATATGGTGAGAAACCCTGAAAAAGTCGAAAAATGAGAAAATCATGGACTAGGACCCAGAATATGATGAGAAACCCAGAAAAAGTCTTAAAATGAGAAAATCACACTGTAGGACCTGGAATATGGTAAGAAACCCTGAAAATGTCGAAAAATGAGAAAATGACACTGTAGGAGCTGGAATATGTTGAGAAGTCCTGAAAAAAGCCAAAAAAAAAAAAAAAAAAAGAAATACAAACTTGTAGGACTTGTAGGACTTGCAATATGGTGAGAGACCCTGAAAAAGTCTTAAAATGAGAAAATCACACTGTAGGACTTGGAATATGATGAGAAACCCTGAAAAATTCAAAAAATGAGAAAATCACACTGTAGTACCTGGTATATGGTGAGAAACACTAAAAAAGTATTAAAATGAGAAAATCACACTGTAGGACCTGGAATATGGTGAGAAACCCTGAAACAGTCCAAAAATAAGAAAATAAAACTTGTAGTACATGCAATATGGTGAGAAAACACTGAAAAATTCGAAAAATGAGAATATCACACTGTAGGACTTGGAATATAGTGAGAAACCCTGAAAAAGACGAAAAATGAGAAAAATCACACTGTAGTACATGGAATATGGTGAGAAACACTGAAAAAGTCTAAAATAAGATAAAACTTGTAGTACCTGAAATAAGGTGAGAAACCCTGAAAAAGTCGAAAAATGAGAAAATCACACTGTAGGACTTCGAATATGATGAGAAACCGTGAAAAAGTAAAAAAAATAAGAAAAATACACTATAGGAACTGGAATATGGAGAGAAACCCTGAAAAGGTTAAAAAATTAGAAAATCACAATTGTAGGACCTCCAATATGGTGAGAAACCCTGAAAAAGTTGTAAAATGAGAAAAACACACTGTAGGACCTGGAATATGGTGAGAAACACTGAAAAATTCAAAAAATGAGAAAATCACACAGTAGGACCTGAAATATGGAGAGAAACCGTGAAACAGTCGAAATATAAGAAAATCAAACTTGAAGTACCTGCAATATGGTGAGAAACCCTGAAAAAGTAGAAAAATGAAAAAATCACACTGTAGGATTTGGAATATGATGAGAAACCATGAAAAAGTCAAAAATGAGAAAAATATACTGTAGGAGTTGGAATGTGGTGAGAAAACCTGAAAAAGTCGAAGAATAAGAAAATCACACAAGTAGGACCTCCAATATGGTGAGAAACCCTGAAAAAGTCGAAAAATGAGACAATTACAGACTAGGACATGGAATATGGTAAGAAACCCTTTAAAAGTCGGAAAAAGAGAAAATCACACTGTAGGATTTGGAATATGATGAGAAAACCTGAAAAAGACAAAAAATGAGAAAATCACACTGTAGTACCTGGAATATTGTGAGAAAACACTGAAAAAGTCTAAAAATGAGAAAAATCACACTGTAGTACATGGAATATGGTGAGAAAACTCTGAAAAAGTCGCAAATTAGAAAATGACAGTGTAGGACCTGGAATATGTTGAGAAAACCTGAAATATTCAAAAAATGACAAAATGACAATGTAGAACCTGGAATAAGTAAGAAACCCCGAAAATTTTAAAAAAAGAGAAAATCACACTGTAGGACCTGGAATATGGTGAGAAACAGTGAAAAAGTCAAAAAATGAGAATATCACACTCTAGGACTTGGAATATGGTGAGAAACCCTGAAAAAGTCAAAACATGAGAAATTCATGCAGTAGGACCCAGAATATGGTGAGAAACCCTGAAAGAAGTCGGAAAATGAGAAAATCAGGCAGTAGGACTTGGAAGCTAGTGAGAAACCCTGAAAAAGACGAAAAGTGAGAATAACAAACTGTAGGACCTGGAATCTGTTGAGAAACCCTGAAAAATTCGAAAAAAGCAAAAATCACACTCTAGGACTTGGAATGTGATGAGAAATCCTGAAAAAGTAAAAAAATGAGAAAATCACACTGTAGTACCTGGAATATGGTAAAAAAGTATTAAAATGAGAAAATCACACAGTAGGACTTGGAATATGGTGAGAAACTCTGAAAAAGTCGAAAACATGAGAAAATCACGCAGTAGCCTGGAATATGGTGAGAAACCCTGAAAAAGTCGAAAAATGAGAAAATCACGCAGTAGTACCTGGAATATGGTGAGAAACACTGAAAAAGTCTTAAAATGAGAAAATCACACTGTAGGACCTGGAATATGGTGAGAAACTCTGAAAATGTCGAAAAATAAGAAATTCACACTTGTAGGACCTGCAATATGGTGAGAAACCCTGAAAAAGTTAAAAAATGAGAAAATCACACTGTAGGACTTGGAATAAATTGAGAAACCGTGAAAAAGACAAAAAATGACAAAAGTACACGGTAGGAGATGGAATATGGAGAGAAACCGTTAAAAAGTAGAAAAAAAAGATATACACACTTGTAGGACATGCAATATGGTGAGAGACCCTGAAAAAGTCTTAAATGAGAAAATCTCACTGTAGTACCTGGAATATGGTGAGAAACCCTGAAAAAGTCCAAAAATAAGAAATTCACACGTGTAGGACCTGCAATATGGTGAGAAACCCTGAAAAAGTTGAAAAATGAGAAAATCACACTGTAGGACTTGGAATAAGATGAGACACCCTGAAAAAGTCAAAAAATGAGAAAATTTCACTGTAGGACTTGGAATAAGATGAGAAACCCTGAAAAAGTTGAAAAATGAGAAAATCACAATGTAGAAGGTGGAATATGGTGAGCAATCCTGAAAAAGTCAAAAAATGAGAAAATCACACTGTGGAACCTGGAATATGGTGAGAAACTCTGAAAAAGGCGAAAAATTGGAAAAATCACACTCTAGGACTTGGAATATGATGAGAAACCCTGAAAAAGTCAAAAGTGAGAAAATCAGACTGTAGTAGCTGGAATATGGTGAGAAACATTGAAAAAGTCTCAAAATGAGAAAATCACACAGTTGGACCTGCAATATGGTGAGAAACACTGAAACAGTCGAAAAATAAGAAAATCAAACTTGTAGTCCCTGCAATATGGTGAGAAACCCTGAAAAATTCCAAAAATGAGAAAATCAGACTGTAAGATTTAGAATATGATGAGAAACACTGAAAAAGTCAAAAAATGAGAAAAATACACTGTAGAAGCTGGAATATGGTGAGTAAACCCTGAAAAAGTCGAAAAATAAGAAAATCACACTTGTAGAACCTCCAATATGTTGAGAAACCCTGAAAAAGTCTTAAAATGAGAAAATCACACTGTAGGACTTGGAATAAGATGAGAAACCCTAAAAAAGTCAAAAAATGAGAAAAATACACTGAAGGAGTTGGAATATGTTGAGAAACCCTGAAAAAGTCTTAAATGAGAAAATCGCACTGTAGGACCTGGAATATGGTGAGAAACCCTGAAATATCGAAAAAAAGAAAATCAAACTTGTAGTACCTGTAATATGTATGGTGAGAAACCCTGAAAAAGTCAAAAAATGAGAAAATCACAATATAGGACTTGGAATAAGATGAGAATCTGTGAAAAAGACAAAAAAATGACAAAAACACACTGTAGGAGCTTGAATATGGTGAGAAACCCTGAAAAAGTCCAAAAATAAGAAATTCACACTTGTAGGACCTGCAATATGGTGAGAAACCCTGAAAAAGTCGAAGAATGAGAAAATCACACTGTAGGAGTTGGAATATGGTGAGAAACCCTGAAAAAGTCGAAAAATGAGAAAATCATGGACTAGGACCCAGAATATGATGAGAAACCCAGAAAAAGTCTTAAAATGAGAAAATCACACTGTAGGACCTGGAATATGGTAAGAAACCCTGAAAATGTCGAAAAATGAGAAAATGACACTGTAGGAGCTGGAATATGTTGAGAAGTCCTGAAAAAAGCCAAAAAAAAAAAAAAAAAAGAAAAGAAATACAAACTTGTAGGACTTGTAGGACTTGCAATATGGTGAGAGACCCTGAAAAAGTCTTAAAATGAGAAAATCACACTGTAGGACTTGGAATATGATGAGAAACCCTGAAAAATTCAAAAAATGAGAAAATCACACTGTAGTACCTGGTATATAGTGAGAAACACTAAAAAAGTATTAAAATGAGAAAATCACACTGTAGGACCTGGAATATGGTGAGAAACCCTGAAACAGTCCAAAAATAAGAAAATAAAACTTGTAGTACATGCAATATGGTGACAAACACTGAAAAAGTCGAAAAATGAGAATATCACACTGTAGGACCTGGAATATGGTGAGAAACCCTGAAAAAGACGAAAAATGAGAAAATCACACTGTAGTACATGGAATATGGTGAGAAACACTGAAAAAGTCTAAAAATAAGATAAAACTTGTAGTACCTGAAATATGGTGAGAAACCCTGAAAAAGTCAAAAAATTAGAAAATCAAATTGTAGGAACTGGAATATGCTGAGAATCACTGAAAATTTCGAAAAATGCGAAAATCACACTCTAGGACTTGGAATACGATGAGAAACCCTGAAAAAGTCAAAAAATGAGAAAATCACACTGTAGTACCTGGAGTATGGTGAGAAACACTGAAAAATTCTAAAAATAAGATAAAACTTGTAGTACCTGAATTATGGTTAGAAACCCTGAAAAAGTCGAAAAATGAGAAAATCACACTGTAGGACTTCGAATATGATGAGAAACCGTGAAAAAGTTAAAAAAATAAGAAAAATACACTGTAGGAACTGGAATATGGAGAGAAACCCTGAAAAGGTTAAAAAATTAGAAAATCACAATTGTAGGACCTCCAATATGGTGAGAAACCCTGAAAAAGTCGAAAAATGAGAAAAACACACTGTAGGACCTGGAATATGGTGAGAAACACAGAAAAATTCAAAAAATGAGAAAATCACACAGTAGGACCTGAAATATGGAGAGAAACCGTGAAACAGTCGAAATATAAGAAAATCAAACTTGAAGTACCTGCAATATGGTGAGAAACCCTGAAAAAGTAGAAAAATGAAAAAATCACACTGTAGGATTTGGAATATGATGAGAAACCATGAAAAAGTCAAAAATGAGAAAAATATACTGTAGGAGTTGGAATGTGGTGAGAAAACCTGAAAAAGTCAAAGAATAAGAAAATCACACAAGTAGGACCTCCAATATGGTGAGAAACCCTGAAAAAGTCGAAAAATGAGACAATTACAGACTAGGACATGGAATATGGTAAGAAACCCTTTAAAAGTCGAAAAAAGAGAAAAACACCCTGTAGGACTTGGAATATGATGAGAAAACCTGAAAAAGTAAAAAAATGAGAAAATCATACTGTAGGACCTGCAATAGGTGAGAAATTCTGAAAAAGTCAAAAAATGAGAAAATCACACTGTAGGACTTGGAATATGATGAGAAAACCTGAAAAAATCTAAAAATGAGAAAATTACACTGTAGGAGCTGGAATATGGTGAGAAACCGTGAAAAGTCAAAAAAAGAGAAAAATCACACTGTAGGACCTGGAATATGGTGAGAAACCCTGAAAAAGTCAAAAAATGAGAAAAATCACACTGTAGTACCTGGAATATGGTGAGAAACACTGAAAGAGTCTAAAAATAAGATAAAACTTTTAGTACCTGAAATATGGTGAGAAACCCTGAAAAAGTCGAAAAATGAGAAAATCACACTGTAGGACTTCGAATATGATGAGAAACCGTGAAAAAGTAAAAAAAATGAGAAAAATACACTGTAGGAGCTGGAATATGGAGAGAAACCCTGAAAAGGTTAAAAAATTAGAAAATCACAATTGTAGGA